>NC_134397.1:104689952-104753183 GCF_050003625.1 Haematobia irritans | reverse complement strand
ATTTGGCAACGTCGTCTGCAGCATTCAATTTCATTGAGAGATCAGTCAAATGCATGCTCTCATTATATGAATGGAATGTAACATGCATCTCCAAATATTCTTCGCTGTTATACTAGCCATGAATAAACATACACACACCAGTAGTACATACATATTTAGTAAATGAGCATATGCACAATTAAATGAGATTAAGCAAGAGTGTAAGTGATACTTGATCTTCGTTAAGTTTAGCCATGGGCAAAATGTTAGCTGCAGTTTGTTCATCATCAGGGAGCTATATCTAAATCTGAACCGATTTCAACCAAATTTGGCACGCATAGCTACAATACTAATTCTACTCCCTGTGCAAAATTTCAATTAAATCGGAGTAACAGATTGGCCACTGTGGTCATATGAGTGTCAATCGGACGAACGATATATATGGGAGCTATATCTAAATCTGAACCGATTTCACTAAAATTTGGCATACTTGACTACACCACTAATTCTACTCCCTGTGCAAAGTTTCAACCAAATTGGGGTATAACTCTGGCTTCTGGGACCGTATTAGTGCATATCGGGCGAAAGATATATATGGGAGCTATATCTAAATCTGAACCGATTTCAATAAAATTTGGCACACTTGACTATAGTACTAATTGTTCTTCTTGTGCAAAATTTTAAGCAAATTAGGGTAAAACTCTGGCTTCTGGGGCCATATAAGTCCATATCGGGCGAAATATATATATATATATATATATATATATATATATATATATATATATATATATATATATATATATATATATATATATATATATATATATATATATATATATATATATATATATATATATATATATATATATATATATATATATATATATATATATATTATATATATATATATATATATATATATATATATATATATATATATATATATATATGGGAGCTATATCTAAATATGAACCGATTTCTTCCAAAATCAATAGGTATCTATTCTGAGCCAAAACACATACTTGTGCCAAATTTGAAGTCGATTGGACTAAAACTGCGACCTAGACTTTGATTACAAAAATGTGTTCACGGACAGACGGACATGGCTATATCGACTCAGGACCCCACCCTGAGCATTTTTGCCAAAGACACCATGTGTCTATCTCGTCTCCTTCTGGGTGTTGCAAACATATGCACTAACTTATAATACCCTGTTCCACAGTGTGGCGCAGGGTATAAAAAGGGAAATAATCTGTAGGTAGCCATCATAAAATCGGTAATGTCGTTAAGTTAATTTTTACTACAAAAATTGTTTCCATACAAAACTTTTTCTTAGTAAATTGTCCACATTTCGTAGTAAGATTTTTATATTGCGCATGTATTTTTACAATAGAATCAACGATGCATTAACTACTGTGTTGGAAATTTATTTAAGGAAAAATCCTTCCCATTTCGTAGTTAGTGAACTAAAAAACATTTACTGAATTTTTATAAGTTTACCTTTAGCTAAGTTAATTTTCGTTGTAGTTACGAAAAATGAACTATATTAAAGTAAATTTGTTGAACTATGTGAAAGTTAAAATGGTCCTTAAATTTACAAGACACTTTTTTTTCTGTGTATGAGTGCAAAATTTCTGCGTAGGATTGCATTGGACTTGTTTCTTCCTTTTTTCTTTTTAAGCAGTTAGCTGCTTTATTGACAATGTGAGAGAATGAGAAATAGCCATAAACACTTGTACAACAGGGGCTACAGAGAATCTATCAGTAACAAAATGTATTGAGACTTGTTAAAAATTCGGACTAACAGCTGTTTTTATGCAAAGGTAGCCGTTAGCTTCAAATCTTTAAAAAAATTAAATAAATGTAAAATGTAAATTTATTGGTTACTACAAAGTAGGATTTTCTCCAATATTATGCGCTTTACAGACTATCAGTTATTCCGGACGGAATGTCGGTGTTTGTAAAGAATCTTGTAATGTGTCGGATCGATACGACTTGTCGGCGATGACTAAATAATCGGTAAATGTGTTATCGATCTCATAAACATGAAGCAGTATCGATTATGCCTTCGGACTTAAGTTATAATGTGCACAATATATGGGATATGTTCGACGCGAGCACTGTCGTCCGGAATAACTGATAGTCTGTAAAGTGCATTATGCCTTTTGTAGGGAGGTAGGGGTAGACTTTTCTAAATACAGCAATAAATACAGTAGGGACTTTTTCGCTGAACACAATTTTTCATAATCTTTCCACCGCTTTCACATTCATATTCAACCGTCGAACTGAACGGACGAGTTTTCTAATAGCGGAGTATTTCATCGTAATAAGTACTTATTACGAATTTCACGTGTGATGAAAATAATAAACCACCATGCAGCGAAATTCAACGTCATTCACTGGGTTGCTAACTTCAGGGCCCAGTGGACGGGTAACGACTGAAGTTATAAATTTGGGCAGCGACCAAGAGTCAGGCCCAATTTGTCGACCTGTAGACGGGTCGACAGGCGGTGACACTTTGGCAAGTCGAACCTTTTCTAAAGTGACGACATCAAAAGGAGGCTATCCCTCTCGAAAGAGATTCGAGGAACGAAGAAATGCTTTGTTTAACCTAAAGAAATTAGGATCAGTCGACCCAAGCCCGTTGTCGGCTAAGCAAATCGATTCCTTAAACTGGGCTCAACGAATTATTGAAGCTGGAAAAAGGGAACGATCACCGGATGAGCTACCATCCTCTAAACGGGATCAAAGATCGTTTGCCTCAGTTGCAAAAGAAAGCCTTGTGATGGCTATCATTGATAAAGGAGCATTGGACGGTATGATTCCAAGGCAAAAATGGGGGGAAATTGACGCGATGTCTGGTGTCTACTCAGAGGTGTGGAAAAAAAGTTTCCCAGACCAAGTCCTCGACGGCAAGATGCTGGATGGTATCAAGGACGATATAAGTTAATAGCTTTGGTGGACCAGAGGTCTATGGCTTGCTTTAAAACTGCATTGATGCTAATTGGTGAAGTTTGGGAAGGTGCCGCTTTGGAGTTAGTCGATAAAAAAGACATACCGGCTAAACCTAGAGCACATGCATGGATACCGGCAAACCCCCCTGATCCTGAGTCAATACTAGAGAGACTAAAAGAATGTAACCCAGATCTTCCAACCGCCGATTGGAAGGTTGGTCGTTGGATGGACCAAGACGACATGCGGTGTTTATATTAAACATAGAGTCGCTACCACATCTAGCCCAGACCCAAGGACGTGCAAGTTATGGCTTTCATGATATCCATATGAAGGTATACAAAAGCGATCAGCCAAAGGATTCCGAAACGGACAAGCCTCCGGTAGAGTCAGCAGTGAAAAAATCTCCTAGCGAATCCGAAGAAGACATAAAAACTGCAGACTATGGCGAAAATCGTATGCGGGAAGTTTCTACAGGCTGAACCGCGACGGTGGTTGAAAATTTGGATGGTTCTACGGTTCCTTCAGATAAATCTTCACCATTGTAAGGCCGCTTGTGCTGCCTTAAAAGTTCTCCTGATGAAAGGAGACATAGATATAGTTCTTATTCAAGAACCACAATCAGAGATATTATACAGAGAGCTCGCCGGATGACTCAGAAATGGGCGAATGGTAATAGTCTTGGGGTAAATCCAGCAAAGACAGAACTAGTCATGTACTGCAAAGATCGCAAAACTCCTACGGTTAAGCCCATTTCCTTAGGGGGTATTGAAATTCCCTTTGGTGAGTGTGCAAAATACATTGGCGTTATTTTGGACAGGAAGCTGAATTTTAGGCTTAATAGTGAAGAACGGGCGAGAAAAGCCACGGTAGCTTTGTACTCGTGCAAAAAAGCTATAGGGGAAAAGTGGGGACTAAAACCAAAAATTGTGCATTGGCTATACATGGCAGTAGTTAGACCTATAATGCTATATGGTGTTGTAGTCTGGTAGCCGGCACTTCAGAAACCGACTTGTTTAGATAAAGTTCAGCGTATGGAGAGCTTATGTATCTTATGCGCATTTAATAAGACAGGAACAGACTCCCTTAATGTCATGCTGCATCTATTGCCTTTAGACATTTTGGCCAAACAGTCAGCTGCAACAACGGCTATGCGGTTGCGCGAGCTATTGCTGTGGTCGGAAAAAATGTACAGTCACAGTTCGGTCTTCAAAGTAATGCCAGATGTGCCTAACGTAGTGGATTACACCCTGCAAAACCACTTTTCGACAAAAAGTTTGAAACTCTAATTCCCAACATTGAGGCGTGGTGTACGCAGACCCGGGGAATAAAAGATATATAGATTTCTATACTGATGATCTAGAATTAGTCGAGAAGAAAGACATACCGGCTAGACCTAGAGCACATGCGTGGATACATGCAAACCCTTCTGACCCTGAATCAATTTTAAATAGGCTGAAACGATGCAATCCAGATATTCCAACAGCTGATTGGAAGCTTGGTCTTTTGGATGATGTGGATGGACCACGACGGCATGCAGTGTTTATATTGAACACTCAGTCTTTGCAACATCTAGCAAAGTCTCTGGGCTGTGTATGTTATGGCTTTCATTATATCCAAATGAAGGTATATAAAAACGATCAGCTAAAGGATTCAGGAATGGACAAGCCTCTGTCTGAATTAGAAGTAAGCGGATCCTCTTGCGAAGTCGAGGGATATACCAAAGTTGAAGACATGGATAGATACCGTATGCGTGAGGAGGTTTCTACTGCCTCAGAACTCACCAAAGTTGAACCTATGGTTATTGCGAGAGTCACCGAGATCTCTGAAGAGGACATTCTTGATGACTCGATTGAAGCGGCTGATGTAACGGTTGTTGAAAATCTCGGTGGTCCTACGGATCCTCTAGATAAATTTTAATCATTGTAAGGATGCATGTGCTGCCTTAAAAGTTCTCCTGATGAAAGGGGACATAGTTCAAGAACCATATGTTTATAGAAACAAAATATGTGAATTAAGTACTCCGGGGTTCAAACTATTGTAGTATACTGGTAATGATGTAAATCGAGCCTGTATAATTGCTGAAAACGAGCTTAACTTGTTTCTGCTTCCTTCAATGTGCAATGCAGACACTGTCGTTGCCAATTTATAAATAGCCAAATGCAAATATTGGGTATCTTCGGTCTACATGGGACATGACAGGGAGATGCCTCCATGTGCCGTTAAGACCTTAGTTGAGGAGTCACTGAAAACAAAGACGAAACTCATTATGGGATGCGATGCAAATGCGCATCATAGTATATGGTGAAGTAGTGATACTAATGCAAGGGGAGAGTCGCTAATAGAGTTTATTTTGCGTACTAATCAGGTAGTTTGCAACAAGGGAGTTGCCCCAACATTTGTCACTACAGGCAAGAGATTTTGGACATCACCTTGGCCTTGCAAGAACTGATTGAAATGATATCTAAGTGGCAGGTTTTAAGTGAACACAGCTTCTCAGATCATCGCTACATCAGTTTCAAATTTGATGTTCATACCACCAAGACCATATTTCCGCCAAATGTTAGGAAAACTGACTAGAATAGGTATAGGGAATCGTTCAATATGATGATACCGGAAATAGCAGAGACAAATATGAGAAATGTGCAATATATCGAATACGCAGTGGAGCTGATTACTAAGGCCTTCAACATCTCACTGAAAGCTGCATGCCCTAGGGGGAAGCCAAGGGGGAAAAATCGACCTCCATGGTGGTCTACGGAATTAAGTAATACGAGGAAATCCTGCAGGAAGCTCTTTAACAAGGCACAGTCCACTAGAGGCCCTGAGGATTGGGACGCTTTGGACCATTTAAATCCCCCGAACCTGATGGAATTACTTCGGCGGAGGTACAAGCAGTGACTGACAAAATTATCCCCTGTTTGTCGGCGATATATAAAGGATGTATCAACTTATCATATATCCCAGGAAAGTGGAGGGAAACAAAAGTCGTTTTCATACCTAAAGCCGGAAAAGCCTCTCACTCGAGGGCGAAGGATTTCCGACCAATCAGCTTATCCTCATTCCTACTTAAGACTCTGGAGAGGATGATAGATATTTATCTTAGAACTAGCATCGATTCAAGTTTGTTCTCGAAACGACAGCATGCAAACTCGAAGGGCACGTCTCCAGAGACCGCATTACATGAACTAGTCAGCTTTATTGAAAGCTCACTATCTGTCAAAGAATACACAATCGTGGCGTTTCCAGACATCGAAAGGGCGTTCAATAACGTCCATCCGAGCTCGATATTAAATGGACTGACAACTCTGAATGTTGATCCATGAAGAGACGTATTTCAGCCACACTAGGACAAGCAAACATACAAAGGTATGTGAACAGATGCACTCCCCAAGGAGGAGTTCTATCGCCTCTTCTTTGGAATGTTGCTATAAATAACCTTCTGGTTACCCTAGAAAAAGAAAGGATAAAAGTGGTGGCATACGCAGATTAGTGGCTCTAGCAGTCAGTGGAAAATTTCCATCCACAATCAGAGATATTATTCAGAGGGCCCTCCGGATGACTGAGAAATGGGCGAAAGACGATGGAGTAAATCCTGCACAGACAGAACTAGTCATGTACTGCAAAGATCGCAAAACTCCCACGGTTAGGCCCATTTCCTTAGGGGGTATTGAAATTCCCTTTGGTGAGTGTGCAAAATACCTTGGCGTTATTTTGGACAGGAAGCTGAACTTTAAGCTTAATATTGAAGAAAGGGCGAGAAAAGCAACGGTAGCTTTGTACTCGTGCAAAAAGGCAATAGGGGAAAAGTGGGGACTAAAACCAAAAATTATGCATTGGCTATACACGGCAGTGGTTACATCCTTGCAAGGGCTGTAACGACACCAAGCAAATATGGCCCCATTTAAACTTAAACCGCACACTACCAGAACACTTAAACGAGGATATACTATTGTCGTCTCACTCTAACGCATATATTTCGTGTCGCGTTCACTATAATAAGACAAAGTATTCTTACTGTAGCTACCCTGGTATTAAAAGGCATGCGTCTCTCAGGAGTAGGTTAGCTGTCTGGGATAAGTTTTATAAATTAGTCAATGGTAATAATTGTTCTATCGTAGTCAAAGTGTATTTTAATAAGAGAAAAACACTCAATATCAGTTTGAATGGTGACTTAATCCTAAATAAGCAAGCAATCGAAATTGAAATTCTAAAATTTTTTTCACTTCGTCTCATACATAGACCACATAGTAATGTTTTCTAAGGTGAAACATAATATGTTTGAAAAATACAAACAATATTTTGTTTGGACGAATCCTGAAAATATATATGCTTGACGCAGAATGTGTTTGTGATTATGTGTTACAGAAGCAATTTTTTTGAGGGTGTACAACTGCGCGTACTTTTGGACACGCAACATTATAACCAACAAAAACCTAGAATCATGATTGTAAAGTCGTGCATAATACCCACCTTACTATGGATGCGAACGTTTTTCAAGAAATCACTAAATCGTCTGTTAATAACATAACCAGGTTTACGTATAGGCTGTCTGCTTAGATGCCCTTTGAAAATTGAATTTTTATGTTGCATGCAAAAGATTGCTCATCTTCATGAACCCGATTACGTATACAAATTAGGATTCCTATACGGGAGAAAATTCCCGGGAATGTTTTTGCCGATATACCCGGGAAATTTTTCATCGGTAATTTAGGGAGTTTTATATTTTAAACTTTAGGGATTTACTTTTTATTGACAACTCCGTTCGTTGCAAAAAATGCAACACAAAAGGGTGATACGGTCAAAATTTGGTCAATATAAACTTGACGTATTTCTTTCAATTTTGCATTTAAAAAACCTGAACACCCCTCATTTTGAAGGTGTGTGTGTATGTAGAATGTTGCTCCTATTTTGATTTTGGAATTCACTCTTCAGTTGTCAAAATGCCGTCCAAGCAAAAAGAGCAGCGAAAATCCGAGCTACTCGCACGCAACGCTGGCAAAATCGCTAAAAGTTACCAAATCAACCATTACAAATGTAATTAATGTGTTTGGGGAACGTTTGTCGACAGCCAGGAAGTCTAGATCGGGGGGAAATCGAAAACCGGAAGCCGCTGAGACGACAAAGAGAGTTGCCGGTAGTTTCAAGCGAAACCCTAACCTCTCTCTCTCCGAGATGCCGCAAATAAGCTGGGTGTATCGTCTACAACCGTGCATCGAGCCAAAAAAAACGAGCCGGACTATCGACTTACAAGAAGGTAGTGACTCCAAATCGCGGTGATAAACAAAATACGACGGCCAAAGCGCGATCCCGGAGGCTGTACACGACGATGCTGACGAAGTTTGACTGCGTGGTAATGGACGACGAAACCTACGTCAAAGCCGACTACAAGCAGCTTCCGGGACAGGAGTTTTATACGGCAAAAGGAAGGGGAAAGGTAGCAGATATTTTCAAGCACATAAAACTGTCAAAGTTCGCAAAGAAATATCTGGTTTGGCAAGCCATCTGTACCTGTGGCTTGAAAAGAAAAAGAAGAAATTTACGTAAAAGAGTGTTTGAATAAACGTCTGCTGCCTTTCCTGAAGAAACACTGTTGTTCCGTACTGTTTTGGCCGGATTTGGCATATTGCCATTACGGTAAAAAGGCCATGGAGTGGTACGTCGCCAACAACGTGCAGGTGGTTCCCAAGGACAAGAACCCTCCCAACACGCCAGAGCTCCGCCCAATTGAGAAATACTGGGCTATTGTCAAGCGGAACCTAGAGAAGACCAAAAAACTGCTAAGGACGAGCAGCAGTTCAAGGCAAACTGGCTTTTTGCTGCGAAGAAGGTGGAAAAAGTGGCTGTACAAAATCTGATGGCAGGTGTCAAGCGTGAGGCCCGGCAATTCGGATTTGGAAAAGCGAAAGCCTAACTGAATATTTTTCCTGAATTTTATACTAATTGAACTTGAAAAAGAAATTTAATTTGATTTTTTAAATAAACGATTTCGCCGATTTGCACGCGTTTTCCCTTGACCAAATTTTGACCGTATCACCCTTTATAACACAGTTGACTGCCTTTTGTTATTCTATAATTGTAAATACAAATGTTTTTCTTTTCATAACAAGTGGATATGTGCTCTGTTATAAAATAAATGATTGAATTGCAAAGTAAATGTCTTTTTTTCTTATGAATAAAAGAAGATACTTTGTTTTTATTATATCAAGTGTTGTGTATTTTTTTATTATTTATAAACCTTAAAAACATAATTTTTAGAACATCCCGGGAATGGGGCAAAAACAAAAAAAGTTCGAGAATTTAGGAACCGTAATACAAATGGAATGATTATCTGTAGGTCAAACATAATATAAGAGTGACAGTTCTTCATTCATGATGTGCGTTACTAAAATGCTCTACCATCAAACTATCTACAGCACCTACCTACCAATTGGAAACAAAAATATATAACTTATTTAAGAATACATACATATTTATAGTTCAAATATTGTTGTTGAATCTAGTTCAACTATTTTATTATTCTTATTAAAATTATGAATTATTTAAATTTATTATTGAACCGCATTATCTACTATATAGACGAATTATCGAATTGTAATGAATTAACTTTAAATTCAGCCAAAACGGCAACCCTATTTGTTATCCGTTCTACAACAATAGTTTTGTTCAAATGAATTAAAATAGTTGTCCTTTTCATTACTGAATTGTTTAACTAACATTGCTCAATTAAACTATTGTTAAAATTCTCGACTTCACTTGTACATCTTCATCGAAGACGGTAAGAAGCATCAGCGAGAGCCACAGCAATAAATCTGTACACTGAATCTTGAAAACTGTTTTTTTGTTTCTGTTTCTTAATTTTTTGGTTACTGGTATTTGCCTGCGTTAACAATTCTGGGAGTTAACAAAACATTAACTACAGTCCACTTTTAGAAACTACTCCCACGTTTGTTCATGGTCCTTACGAACCGTCAAGGAACTGGAAGAAATTCTAAAAAAGCTGAATCGCATTCAAGTTACGCAATACTGTATATCATCTTTTACATCGTAAAAATATGGATAACATGTATGTAAGATTTATTGTGCTGTGAACGGATAGAGATTATAAATTGAAATTTAAATTGGTGGAAATACATTTTGAAACCGTCGAACTGTGAAAAAAAATCTCGAAAAACAGTACCATTTCTCGAATGTATTGTGTGATTTTACAAAAGTTTGACAAAATTCTATTCGTTTCTCAAAAGCTACTACCGCAATTGTACAAAGTCATCAACTGCTGTTAATATTGTTACACTCATATGTTAATACACATAAACGCTTTTCACGAAAGCACCATATTACAATACGATACATGCAACTCTTTTTTTAACAGAATTTGTTGCTTCACGAGCACAAAAATTGTAAAAAGAATGCATAAATCATTTGTCATTTATATGATTGGAGTACAACAATCAACATCTGCTTTAACATACATTGAATTGAATAAAATTGTTTCTTTAGAGTTTAAGAGAGATTCTCTTAATTTATAACTCTAAAACCAAAGACAATAAACTTGAGGAAGATAGGAAATTGGCTACTGAGGAGATCAAACCATTTACCGTGTTAGTTTCATACTCGAACCAAACGCGTATACGACAAGTATTGTCATAGCATTAAAATGCAAATAAAAAGAAATTAAGTGCACGAAATAAACTTCCTTAAACGGGAAAATGTAGTTTTTTTCTTGTTGCCTAAAATTTAACATTATTTCATTAAGAAAATTAAGTTTTTCATTTAAATTCAGCCAAAACGGCAACCCTATTTGTTATCCGTTCTACAACAATAGTTTTGTTCAAATGAATTAAAATAGTTGTCCTTTTCATTACTGAATTGTTTAACTAACATTGCTCAATTAAACTATTGTTAAAATTCTCGACTTCACTTGTACATCTTCATCGAAGACGGTAAGAAGCATCAGCGAGAGCCACAGCAATAAATCTGTACACTGAATCTTGAAAACTGTTTTTTTGTTTCTGTTTCTTAATTTTTTGGTTACTGGTATTTGCCTGCGTTAACAATTCTGGGAGTTAACAAAACATTAACTACAGTCCACTTTTAGAAACTACTCCCACGTTTGTTCATGGTCCTTACGAACAGTCAAGGAACTGGAAGAAATTCTAAAAAAGCTGAATCGTATTCAAGTTACGCAATACTGTATATCATCTTTTACATCGTAAAAATATGGATAACATGTATGTAAGATTTATTGTGCTGTGAACGGATAGAGATTATAAATTGAAATTTAAATTGGTGGAAATACATTTTGAAACCGTCGAACTGTGAAAAAAAAATCTCGAAAAACAGTACCATTTCTCGAATGTATTGTGTGATTTTACAAAAGTTTGACAAAATTCTATTCGTTTCTCAAAAGCTACTACCGCAATTGTACAAAGTCATCAACTGCTGTTAATATTGTTACACTCATATGTTAATACACATAAACGCTTTTCACGAAAGCACCATATTACAATACGATACATGCAACTCTTTTTTTTAACAGAATTTGTTGCTTCACGAGCACAAAAATTGTAAAAAGAATGCATAAATCATTTGTCATTTATATGATTGGAGTACAACAATCAACATCTGCTTTAACATACATTGAATTGAATAAAATTGTTTCTTTAGAGTTTAAGAGAGATTCTCTTAATTTATAACTCTAAAACCAAAGACAATAAACTTGAGGAAGATAGGAAATTGGCTACTGAGGAGATCAAACCATTTACCGTGTTGGTTTCATACTCGAACCAAACGCGTATACGGCAAGTATTGTCATAGCATTAAAATGCAAATAAAAAGAAATTAATTGCACGAAATAAACTTCCTTAAACGGGAAAATGTAGTTTTTTTTCTTGTTGCCTAAAATTTAACATTATTTCATTAAGAAAATTAAGTTTTTCATTTAAAAAATAAAAACGAAAAAATTACGAACATGTTTGGAACTAACATGGTAAATGCAACATTTGGTATGACGCAAGCCAATTTCCTATCTTCCTCAAGTTTATTGTCTTTGTCTAAAACTACCAAGTAATTTCAGTCAAAGACAATAAACTTGAGGAAGATAGGAAATTGGCTTGCGTCATACCAAATGTTGCATTTACCATGTTAGTTCCATACATGTTCGTAATTTTTTCGTTTTTATTTTTTAAATGAAAAACTTAATTTTCTTAATGAAATAATGTTAAATTTTAGGCAACAAGAAAAAAACTACATTTTCCCGTTTAAGGAAGTTTATTTCGTGCACTTAATTTCTTTTTATTTGCATTTTAATGCTATGACAATACTTGTCGTATACGCGTTTGGTTCGAGTATGAAACTAACACGGTAAATGGTTTGATCTCCTCAGTAGCCAATTTCCTATCTTCCTCAAGTTTATTGTCTTTGATTTCAGTTAAAATTGTCATACATGTTTACGGTTAACATTCAACCGAACTTATCGATAAACAACGTTCTAATAACATTCATGAGCATCTCAACAGTTTATCTTAGCATACATATTCAATTACATTCAATGTTTATGATCACCGTCCATATGTATTTGCTACAGTAACATACACCACATACCCAAATTCTTTTTTATCGACACATTTTGTATCAACTTTCGTTTGCAACATTCACTTGCAACATTGTTCCCAACATTGCAACAATCATATTTACAGCTGGTTTGTTCTCAACATAAAGGGTGATTCTTTTGAGGTTAGGATTTTCATACATTAGTATTTGACAGATCACGTGGGATTTCAGACATGGTGTCAAAGAGAAAGATGCTCAGTATGCTTTGACATTTCATCATGAATAGACTTACTAACGAGCAACGCTTGCAAATCATTGAATTTTATTACCAAAATCAGTGGCAGAAAATCCGCTTTTTTATCGACAAATTTTGTTCAGCGATGAGGCTCATTTCTGGTTGAATGGCTACGTAAATAAGCAAAATTGCCGCATTTGGAGTGAAGAGCAACCAGAAGCCGTTCAAGAACTGCCCATGCATCCCGAAAAATGCACTGTTTGGTGTGGTTTGTACGCTGGTGGAATCATTGGACCGTATTTTTTCAAAGATGCTGTTGGACGCAACGTTACGGTGAATGGCGATCGCTCTCGTTCGATGCTAACAAACTTTTTGTTGCCAAAAATGGAAGAACTGAACTTGGTTGACATGTGGTTTCAACAAGATGGCGCTACATGCCACACAGCTCGCGATTCTATGGCCATTTTGAGGGAAAACTTCGGAGAACAATTCATCTCAAGAAATGGACCGGTAAGTTGGCCACCAAGATCATGCGATTTGACGCCTTTAGACTATTTTTTGTGGGGCTACGTCAAGTCTAAAGTCTACAGAAATAAGCCAGCAACTATTCCAGCTTTGGAAGACAACATTTCCGAAGAAATTCGGGCTATTCCGGCCGAAATGCTCGAAAAAGTTGCCCAAAATTGGACTTTCCGAATGGACCACCTAAGACGCAGCCGCGGTCAACATTTAAATGAAATTATCTTCAAAAAGTAAATGTCATGGACCAATCTAACGTTTCAAATAAAGAACCGATGAGATTTTGCAAATTTTATGCGTTTTTTTTTTTTAAAGTTATCAAGCTCTTAACAAATCACCCTTTACCTGCGGACCTACCATTAACATCAGGGCTGTTTTCTTTTTGCACTGGATACAACATTTGTATGGGCTATCCAGAACATCGTTGCACTGGTGTTCTATCCAGAACATCTCATCAGTGCAAGTCGCGCCGATCTTGCCAGATTGTGTTTTGATAAAGTGACGCTTCATCGATTTACAATAGCACTTTATTGTGACTAATTTATCGAAAAACATGAAATTCAAAGTGGTATAGTGTCACAAATAATCGCAGCAGTAAATATTTATTACTAATTGGATACATTAAAAATGCAAGATTTCACTTCTTTTCTGTGATTGTTTTTGAACAGCTGATGACAGTGTTGCATATTTTTGGAGATGTCCTGGATAAACGAGTACTCTGTTTTCTTTTAGTCCTTCACGGCTTAGGGTATCCAGTGCTAAAAGAAAACAGCCCTATCATAAATACTCACTATCAACATACATTTGTACATACACAAAATTCTTTAACAGGTCATGATCGAAAGAAAAATGTTTAACATCCATGCCAACTGATAAATGTATACGTATGCCACAGTCTCTCATTTACCATAATAAATATTTTGACATATTATCCAACTTCACTCTCACATATTTTCGCCCCACTTGCTTAACGCATAGACCTTATAATACATAGATGATCCACTATTCTCTTTAAAAAAATGTGTCAGTTCCAAAAATTAATTTTCTGACATTTCGTTTTGATTTTTTCGTAAAGAGTCAGTCCCAAACATTAATTTTCGCGCATTTGCTTTTGTGTTGTTCGTAAAGAGCAATGCTGCTCAAAATTAAATTTCGTATTTTCGCGGTTTTGGTCACAATTTTTTGTTCAAATATGAACTTTTTATATATTAATTTATTTATAAATCCCCTGTATCATCATAAACTTTCTAATTTTGTGTAAAATTGGCAAATTACAAAATGGGAAATGAAAGAGATTGTAAGCGTGCTCTTATTTTTCTCGTTTATTCTTAATCTTCGGAACTGTTAAACATAGTTTGACACCCATGGCTCATCTATGTATTATAAGGTCTATGGCTTAACGTTAAAAGACATCAACATATCATTGCCTCATAAAAAGGGTTCATATTGATTTACTGTTTAACAACCCCCTTGCCCCACTAGTGCAAAAAAATTCATATCCACAATCCAGACAGCTCGTCTCTTCTTTGAAATTTTGTAAATTGTATAACAGCGTTGCCACATAGAGTATAAAAGGAGATCGCAAATATCCTATCAGATTATTATTATTGAATATTGTCATTATACATTGTTTGCTAAAGCGAAATTTTTTATTATATGTTAAATTTCATCGGTCAATTTGGTTGGTGGTCGTTTCCAAAACGAACGAATACATTTTAATATAAACATTTTTATGACGATTGTACCGCAGGATTTTTCGCAGATTACATATAATTAAAACGCTTGATTGGGCAACACTGTTTGCGAAGTTTGGTTTTGCATTTACTTTACATAAATGCAAAATTAGCAGGGAAGAGACACACACAAGAGGCTGCAGAAAGACCGGGTTTTGGTTGTGTTGACATTTTAATTTAGGTGTCAAAAGCAAAGATTATAGAGAGAGAAGTTTATTGTCTTTGGTCAAAAGTGTTGGACAGAATTTTAAGGAAGAAAGAAAACAGAGAAAATAAATTTAATAATTTGTGGATTAACTCAAGTGTTTGAGAAATTATTGAAACAAAAACTGAAAGTGGTTAAAAAAAATTACATTGTTGATCTGTCCATGTGGAATTTGAATTTCTATTGCTGTGGAGTGTAATTATAATGAGATTTGCCTATTGCTAATTGTATCACTGTTTGCCTATTGTTGATGGTATTACTATTGTTGGATGGATGATTGCCTAGTGATATTGGTTGGAGGAATGTTGTGTCTTTGATTTGTGGTGGCTGCATATTTGGAATCAAAGTGTGCCTGGAATCATAACGGTAAATGACAGCACGTTCAACAAATGTGGATACATGGCGGTGATGTGCATACGGAGTTGGGGGATGTTTGAAGGTATCAGACCGGTGAGTGTTGTTTGTTTTTTAGTAGAGTTGCCAACGAATTGTTAAAAGGAACATGATAATTGGAAAGTTGCTATTTTGAAGTGGCGCGTATTTTGATTGAAATTGATTGAGACAAATAAAGAAATTTGTCTACAATCACACTGCAAAATTTATCTACACTGAAAGAACGCTTAAGTCAAATTTTCTGACATTGCTACATTGCAAAAAAAAAAATTATTGTCTTACAGTTGCCCTGGGCAGAATTTTGTTGTGATTTTGTACTGGAAAAATATTTAATGTATAGTCAAATAAGAATAGCCAAATAAGAATAACAATTTTGGGTACGAATTTTTATTGGTATGAAAAGTAATCTCCATATTCATAAAGGTTAACGTAAATTTTAAACCTACTATTGGCATACAAATTCCTTCGATAAACTGTCAGTAAATTATTATGAATATGGGCATAAATATTTTTCATTGAAGCCGCTTTTTCATAGAGTTAAGTGGTTTAACTTTCATGTGAAATTTGTAATTGTATTATTACATAAAGGAAATTTTCGTTGAACTTGTTTTGTTTTTTGTAACTTGGCTACAAATATAAAACATATTCAAGAATAGTTGATTTTTTCTATTTGGATATAAATTCTGCTTGAAGTCGAGCTTGAAATCTGATTTTAAGTCGCAGCTGAAGTGATTTGATGTGACACGTTAAAGCCATCGAGACAATTGTGAAGTGAATTTATTTCCCAGTGTCCAGTGTAATAGGAACTTAGGAAAAAAGTGGAATTGTTTTCTGATTTAATTTTGAGTTTGAAGCTCGAACCAAAATTGAAATTTGCATGAATATAATTTATTATATGTACACATCTTACTCACATTTTCCAAAATTCATAATCTGAATTTGATATTATTTTTCGATATAAAATGCAAACATATGATTCACACATAAAACCAATAAAGATAATCAGCTTACATACAGAAAAACCGCATAAACATTTGGAACAAAAAGTGTTGTCTTTTTGGAAAATTCAAACTATATTTTGTTACAATTTAATGCCATATTCGAGACGTTGAATAAATACATCAAGATTTTTTTAAATCGCTGAATTTTCAACAGTAAATTAAATTTTTTTGTTCTTCCTGTAAAGGAACAGAAAGTCATAGACTTTATCGAAGAGCGGAGATTGGAATTGTTAGCTGTTGTAACGTGGTTTTTTAGTCTGGAGGGCTGAGGTACGTTCAGTCGTTTCCAAGGTCGATCTAAGGACCAACAAACCTTAAATAAGAACACAAGTTGATTTCCCTGACTAGGGTACATGATTAAACAATGTTTATTGGTGGTAAAAAGTTTATTACAATTTGTTCTTGTGTTGAAGAAAGGCGTAAGACAAAGGCAAAGGCGGTCGGATGGTGATTCGGGTACTGGTTCTCGTTCTTGGGACGAACGATTCGGGTACTGTTGGGTGGTTAATCGGGTACTGGTTCTCGTTGGTGGGTTGAGCGATTTCGAGTTAATCGTGAACTTTTCGTTTTGACGATTTGAAGATGATCGCGAACTTTGTGATGTTTGATAACGGCCGGCTGCACAGTCTATGTCGGTAATCATGTTGCTATCGCTGGTAGAGTTAATAGGTAAATCGGAAACGGTTAGAGCGGTAGGTAAATCGGGTCATCTCTACAGCTTCATCGGTGTCTGCAACTTAATCGGTAATACGGTTCGGTCATCAGAAATCGACAATGCAGTGATTCAGCTTAATCGGTAATGCGGTTCGGTGATTCGGCTTGGTCGGTAGTACGGTTAGGTAATTCTACGTAATCGGTAATGCGGTTCGTGTATAGATCGGTAGTACGGTTTATGTATACAGGTTCGCCGGTAATACGGTCACTGCGCTGACCTGAGTGAATTATAGGTTGTCCATTACCTGTGGAGTATAATGGAAAACAACGTACCCTCAACGAGTGAGGAAAAGTACCCTCATCTTGTGGGGAAGATGTTACCCTCAACTTGTGGGGAAGATGTTACCCTCAACTTGTGAGGAAGATGTTATAGGGATCTATAAATCGAAAATCGATTATTCGAATTTTGGCATGAAAATCTAAAAAAGTCGAAATCGATTATTAAGCTAAAAATAATCGCAAAATCGATTTTAGATTTTTAACTAATTTTTAGTTTTGATCACCAAAAATTTAGTTTAAATTTTGAACTAGAAAAATAAAAATTCTGATTTTATTAAATAAAATATCAAATTGGTGGAAATGAATCCTTTGTGTTTTCAATTTCCTTGAATTTATAGTGTAATTATTTGGGGAAATAAAAATTAATGATTGGCACATGTTAAAAATTTTATGTTGAACATTTTAATTTTTAAACAAATTTAAAAATTAACATATTTGACTGGAACTAATTTTTTGCTTTTATTAACAACTATTGTTAATAATACTCACAAAAAGACAAATAGATTTCATAAAATCGTATATTTTTTAGAATCATTATTTCTATGAAAATCGATTATGAAAAATCGAATATTCGAATTTTCATTGGTAAAAATAATCGAAAATCGATTTTTGATTAAAAGTCAATAATCGAAATGTCAAAAAATCGATTATTGGTTTGTACTATAGATCCCTAAGATGTTACCCTCAACTTGTGAGGAAGATTTTACCCTCAACTTAACCGTGAGGACAGTTTGAAGCAAACTTGTTCTAAGAAGAACAGTGGGAGGACTTTCCTTATGTGAATTCGAAGATTCACTACGGTGAGGAAAGCCTGATCTGAATTCCCAAAAACCCATGTTTAAAACTATATTCAACATCTGCCTGAATGTGAATTGCAGGCGAATATCAAAAATACTCATAAAAATATGAGTGCTTAAAAGTAACAAATGCATGCTGGTTACTTGACTGCACGCGATGAAATTCATGTGCCCGTATGTTATCTATGGGCTTGTCTATGCTTACGCTTTGCAATGGGCATCGTAGTGTTTGTTGTTGTGCATACTCACTGCCTAATGTATTGGTCAATGCAGTATGCAAACGAATTGGCGATGGTATGATGATGCCGTTATGAGTATTAGGGTGGTACGATAATATTATTTATAAGAGTGGTGCGAATAATATTCGGGTTATTATTAATATTATTAATTATTACTATCATTAATAATAATAATAATAAAAAAATGTACGTGATGGATAATTTCGTCACGTTACACTGTTTCGAGAAGTTTTGTATACTTAATTTAATTTGATAAAGGAACAATTGTCTATGCTTTCTTTTCTCACATTTGCATATAACCAACATTTATTACATTGTGGTAAACGCTGGAAATTGGGAGACATAACTAAAGTTAACAGGATTCAAAATTTGAATTAGAAGTAAAGCTGGCTGTCAACCAGTTGAAATTTGGTTGTTTACTATTAGGAAATCTTTGAAACGGGATTTTATGTTGCAGAAAACTAATTGTATAAAGAGTATGGTTTTACGAAATTTGGAATCTGAAAGTGGCTTCGGGACTGGAATATTATACGATTGTTTTGGATTTAGGAAATGTGTACTATTGCTTTGTGAGAAATATCTTGTTGAATTTTTTTAATGTCTGATATATTGCTCCTGTGGAGTTAAAAACGATTGACACTGTTTTAAAAAGTAAACAATTATTTTTTGGGGAATATATTTGGTATTTTGGTGCATTTATTTACATCTTGAAAAATTGCTCTCGTTGAGCTAAAACTATTTTTGAAATTTTGGAATTCTCGTGAATATTGCTCTCGTTGAGCTAAAACTGATTGATACTTTTACCGTTATACTTGCTTGACTTCTGTTGTGCGAGATCAAATCTATCTTGTGATATTTGAAACGAACATATTTCTGGATTTTTATTTGCTGTATTTGTTGTGCGAAATCAAAGCTGAATATATTTAGAACAGAAATCCGTTTGTCTGTGGTTTCTTTGGATTGTACTGAACACCATATAGTCACCATAAAACATGGCTTCCCAGAAATTTATATTTTTTTCTGACCAAGTGGTTACTTATTGCGCAAATTTTGCTGCCATAGATATATCTGAACATAAACTTTCGAGTTTACAAGTGGATCTCGACGATCTTGAACGTCGTTGGCAATCATTTATCAATGTATACGAGTCTGAGATGACGGTTGAAGATCGCAGTAAAAGTGAGCAGGAATCGATTCATTCGAAGTTCAATGAATCAATTAGGGCATACAAAAAGTGCAAAGCGGACATGCTAGATTTGATTGAAATAGAGAAAAAGAATCTGGATAAGTCATCGCAACCTGCAGTGAGAACTGAGTCGAAATCACCCGATGAAACTGGATTTTCTTTGAAATTGCCTCCGTGTGATACTGAATTATTTAATGGAGGATTTGAGAAATGGCCTTGCTTTCAGGATATGCTTACGGCTATCTATATAAAACATCCCAAGTTGTCTCCAGCGCAAAAACTATTTCACTTGAGGGCCAAGACTAGGGGAGAAGCAAGTCAAATAGTTAAACAATTTCCTCTCACCGATGACAATTTTGGACTAGCGTGGGAGGCGTTGAGGCAAAGATATGAAAATAAGCGCATACTTGTTAATCATCAGTTTAGGAAAATTTTTGAAATGGAGCGTGTAGGTACTGAAAAGGGGAAGGCATTAAGAAACTTACAATACACTGTCAATAAGTGCATTTCTGTTCTCAAGACTTATAACATTTCTGTGATTTCCTATTCTGGTATTTTGGGTGTCTTCGAAATTACCTGACGAAACTTTATCTGCTTGGGAAAATTCTTTTGAAGATCACAAACAAATGCCATCCTGGGAAAAATTAGATGAATTTATATCTAGAAGGCTGAACATATTGGAATCAATTTCAGATATTAGGAAACCTTCTGGTTCAGCGCAAAATTCTCAAAAAATCCAAAATCCTCAAAAAACCCAAAACTACCACACAAAGACTGAAAAAAGTTTCAAACCCTGTAAGGTCTGCAAACAAAATCATGCTTTACGAGCATGTATTAAATTCAAGTCTTGAACCATTTCTGAACGGCGAAAGTTTGTTAATACGAATAAAATATGTGAAAACTGTTTGTCTTACGGACATATTGCTCAAAACTGTCAAAGTGACAGACACTGCCAAAATGTCAACAATCCCATCATACTTTACTACATTATGAATCTAAAGGGTGATTTGTTAAGAGCTTGATAACTTTTTAAAAAAAAAAAAACGCATAAAATTTGCAAAATCTCATCGGTTCTTTATTTGAAACGTTAGATTGGTCCATGACATTTACTTTTTGAAGATAATTTCATTTAAATGTTGACCGCGGCTGCGTCTTAGGTGGTCCATTCGGAAAGTCCAATTTTGGGCAACTTTCTCGAGCATTTCGGCCGTAATAGCTCGAATTTCTTCGGAAATGTTGTCTTCCAAAGCTGGAATAGTTTCTGGCTTATTTCTGTAGACTTTGGACTTGACGTAGCCCCACAAAAAAATAGTCTAAAGGCGTCAAATCGCATGATCTTGGTGGCCAACTTACCGGTCCATTTCTTGAGATGAATTGTTCTCCGAAGTTTTCCCTCAAAATGGCCATAGAATCGCGAGCTGTGTGGCATGTAGCGCCATCTTGTTGAAACCACATGTCAACCAAGTTCAGTTCTTCCATTTTTGGCAACAAAAAGTTTGTTAGCATCGAACGATAGCGATCACCATTCACCGTAACGTTGCGTCCAACAGCATCTTTGAAAAAATACGGTCCAATGATTCCACCAGCGTACAAACCACACCAAACAGTGCATTTTTCGGGATGCATGGGCAGTTCTTGAACGGCTTCTGGTTGCTCTTCACTCCAAATGCGGCAATTTTGCTTATTTACGTAGCCATTCAACCAGAAATGAGCCTCATCGCTGAACAAAATTTGTCGATAAAAAAGCGGATTTTCTGCCACTGATTTTGGTAATAAAATTCAATGATTTGCAAGCGTTGCTCGTTAGTAAGTCTATTCATGATGAAATGTCAAAGCATACTGAGCATCTTTCTCTTTGACACCATGTCTGAAATCCCACGTGATCTGTCAAATACTAATGCATGAAAATCCTAACCTCAAAAGAATCACCCTTTAGTAAAGCTAGAAATCGGGATATGGCTCAAATTGATCCACAACAAGTTTCAACTTATCATATTGATGCACAATATACTGATCAGCCATCTACTTCGGCTGCTGCATATGGCAATTCTATTTCTGGTGATTGTACTGTTTTACCGACAGCCCTTATTGATTTGGAACATTTGGGAACAAACTTTACAATCAGGGTTTTCATTGACCAGGGATCCCAGGAATCGTTCATCTCGAGTAGAGTTGCGAATAGATACTCAATACCGACAAGAAAGGCGTTTACGACGATATCAGGACTTGGAGGTACAGTTTTAGAAAACTCGTCAAAAATTTGCGATATAACTTTGAAATGTCGAAAGTCTGAATTTAAATTGAAAACGACGGCAATTGTTATATCAAGTATGAATCATTTAATGTCGACTTCTCCTACTCGAATTTCTGATTGGTCAAAATTGAAAACCAAGGAATTAGCTGATCCATACTTCTACCGACCTGGACAAATTGATATGTTACTGGGAAGTGATATTCTTCCATTTATTTTGAAGTCTGGGGTTCACCAAAATGTGTCTGGGAATCTCTTAGCACAAGAAACTGAGTTTGGGTGGATTTTGAGTGGTCCGCCAAGAGCTCGGTCGGTTTCAATATTTGCAAATTTTGTGACTAGTGTTGAATGAGGAGTTGAAAAAACTCTGGGAACTTGAAGAAGTTACTTCAATGAAATCTCTATCTGACAATGACGTTTGGTGCGAAAATTTCTATAAAGAGAATACTATTCGACAACCTGATGGAAAATATGTCGTTCGCTTACCATTTCGACATGATCTTCCTCCCAATATAGCTCTTGGCTCGTCAAGAAGATCAGCTATGAGTCAATTTCTTCATCTGGAAAACACTTTAAAAAATCGCCTGATCTTGAAACTGAATAATCAAAAGTTCTCTCTGAATACTTGGATCTTAACCACATGGAGCCTTGAAGCTCCTTGAAAATCTGCAACAAAGCAGGCTATAGTTCCTATTATCTTCCTCATCACGCTGTAGTGAAACCAGAACGCACTTCTACAAAGGTCAGAGTTGTCTTTAATGCCTCGAAAAAATCGTCGTCTGGATTTTCTTTAAATTATATTTTGCATACTGGGCCAATACTGCAAAATGATCTGATGAGTGTAATACTACGTTGGCGTTTCTTTCGATATGTTTTTAATGGCGACATTCAAAAAATGTATCGCCAAATTTATGTTCACGAAAATGATAGGCAATATCAGCGAATTCTTTTCCGAAATTCTGAAACTGAATTGGTTCAAGACTATTGCTTGAAAACTGTAACTTTTGGGGTAAGCTGTGCCCCATACCTAGCAATCAGGACTTTACTACAACTGAGCGAAGATGGAAAAGCAACGCATCCTACAGCATCGTCTACTTTACAAAATCAGATTTATGTTGACGATATATTGTCTGGAAGTCACACTATTACTGAAACAAAATATTATCTGCGTCAACTGATTGATTTACTTGATTCAGGCGGGTTTCCATTGAAAAAAATTACAGCGAACCACCCAGAAATTCTTGAACAAATGCCCCCCGAAGATCTCCTAAGAGAAGATTTTTTAAAACTTGAAGACGCTAGCGAAACGAAAACATTAGGCATTAGATGGAATGCTCATGGACTGACTCATTCCACTATCAGGTGTCCAATATTTCTGTACCATCCCCTCCTTTAAGGAAAATTTTGTCGATTATTGCAAAGATATTTGACCCAGCTGGCTGGTTGGCACCGATCATTGTCGTAGCTAAAGTACTTATGCAACAACTCTGGATTGATGGGACTGATTGGGACGAAGAGGTTAAACCGCATTCGTTCGAAAAATATAATTTTTTTATATCAAATCTCCCGAACATTGAAAATATTAAAATTCCGCGCTGGTTGAACTATTCGCATGTCTTTATATATGTACGAAATCATCTGATAATACTGTTACATCAAATTTACTTGTATCCAAAAGCAAAGTGGCACCATTGAAAACTGTAAGCTTGCCTAGATTGGAGCTATGTGGAGCCGCACTGTTATCTAAACTTTTGAAAACTGTCTGTAAAAATTAGAGCCTCACTGTTTCTGATATTTTTCTGTGGACTTATTCTACTATTACTTTGGCATGGCTGGACAAACCACCGTTTCACTAGAAGACATTTGTTGCCAATAAAGTTTCTCAAATGCATGAAAATGTTGGAAATGCTAACGAAAATCCCCCGGACATTGGCATTCGTGGTTGCACAGCATCAGAATTGAATGATAACTCATTATGGTGGCACGGTCCAAAATGGCTCACCAGTTCCTCTGAATTATGGCCTAAACCTGTTACATTTAAAGAACCTAGTTTTGAACGGAAAACCGTCAATTTTCATACTGACACTCAGATTGAAGATATTCTAGATCGGTTTTTTGATCGAGCGCTACGCGTGTTATGCTACATGTATAGATTTATAAGAAAATGTCGAAAGATAAGGGTTCCAGAAACGCATACTGAATTTATTACAAAAGATGAAATAGAATTTGTGAAATTTACCCTGATACGACAAGCTCAACGAGAATATTATGCAACTGAATATAATGCCATTGAATATCATATGCCCCTTAATTCTAAAAGTAGATTACTTGCACTAAATCCGAAACTTGATGACAACGGATTGTTACGAGTGAATGGTCGATTATCTAATGCTGATTTAAGTTATAACGAACGATTTCCGATAATCTTACCTGAAAAATCACGCTTCTGCAAACTCTTTGTCGAATATACTCATAAACTGTTACTGCATTCTGAACATCAAGTGATGTTACGAGCCATTCGCCAAGTATTTTACATCATACGTTTGAAAAGTATAATACGACACTGTATAAGAAACTGTCGCACATGCACTATATTTAAAAGTAAAATTCGCACACAAATAATGTCTTCATTACTATCTGAAAGATGCACCTTTTCTTTGCTCTTTACACATACTGGAGTTGATTTCGCAGTCCCTTTTGAAATAAAAACTTCGGGACTAAGAAACGCTAAATTTCAAAAGGGATATGCGGCCATCTTCGTATGTATGTCCACTCGCGCTGTTCACCTGGAAGCCTGTTCAGAACTTACAACGGAGGCTTTCCTTTCCACTTTTAATCGATTTACAGGGCGTAGAGGATTCACAAGCAAAATGTTTTCTGATAATGGTACCAATTTCGTTGGTGCAAGTAGAGCACTGGCCACTGCATATAAGATATTTTTGAAAAATGCACAGAAGTCGACCACTGAAAAGTATAATCTGCATTGGTTTTCTTGGCACTTCATTCCACCGCACGCACCACACGTGGGAGGATTGTGGGAGTCGGCAGTGAAGAGCATGAAGAGTCATTTGCGGAAAGTAGCTTCTAATTTGAAATTTACTTTCGAAGAATTCTCCACATTACTTGTTCGCATCGAGAGCATATTGAATTCTCCTATTTCACCTATCAATGAGGATCCATTTGAACTGAACCCACTCACACCTGGTCATTTATTGCGAGGATCTGCTCTAGTCGCAGTACCTGAGGAATATTCCGACAATTTGAGCCTTTTAAATCGCTGGCAACGCCTGAAAACTTTGCAAATGCAATTTGCGAAGCGTTGGAAATCAGAATATCTCCTTGAATTGCAAAGACGATACAAATGGAAGACTGCGCAGAAAAATCTGAGAGAAAATGATTTTTGTTATTGTGAAAGAAGGTAATCTTCCACCAACTGAAGGTAGAGAGAAGGTAGAGGTAGAGTGATAAAAGTGTTTTCTGGTACTGATTCTAGAATTCGTGTTGTGGAAATTCGAACGAAAAATGGTACTGTAGTCCGTCCATTAGTTAAACTGTGTATACTGCCTGCTTAGTTTTTAGTTCTATCCGTTCACACATTAAATAAGTCTTACATATTTTAGTCATACATCTACCTCACCAAAATGTCGCATTTGCCAAGAGAGGCACTTCTTGAAGTTTTGTTCCAGATTACTAGGAATGCCAGTACCCGAGAGACGTGAATTGATTCGTACTAGAGAATTTTGTTATAATTGCCTGTGCACCGGTCATACTCGTGAATGGTGTAGGTCAAGAGGAAGGTGTCTTGTATGCCAGAAAGGCCATCACACTTTGGTACACGTGGACAAACAACCGACTCCAGCTTCTTTACATATCACAATGGACTGAATAGTCTAAGTGAGCCTGAATCTTAATCGGGCTGCCACTTTAACTTCTTCACATAAACGCCACCAATATACCAAACCTAAACCTTCCAGAAACTCCACTCGACGCAACGACCGCCAATCACGACATAACGAAGCAATTGTCAACCGCCGCCAACGTTCTCATTTCAACGAACGGCTAAGTCAGCGACGGAGGACGCATGTTTTCATGCCAACGGCGTTGGCGCGCGCTGTTACCTCGAAGGGTCCGGCAAAGGTCCGTTTACTTTTAAGCTCAAGTCTGGCTGAAACTTTGGCTCTTCCGTCATTGATGGATCGACTACGCCTTCACACTACAAAGCGTAACCACCAAGAGTACTGTACTGTGAATCTAGAATCCTATCATGATCCGTTGATAAAAATACAGATGACTTGTCGTATTCAATCGAGTTTTGCCGCCTCTCTACCGAAGTGTACGAACGAACCAAAGCTACGCAACATATACAATCACCTCACCGATCTGGCAGACCCTCACTACTGTCAGCCCAAGGATATTGAAATACTAGTCGGCATCGATCAGCTCTCTAAAGTTTTGCGAGCTGGACTTATTCAGACCTCGTTCAATATGCCGATTGCACAAAGCACCATCTTTGGATGGACAATTTCTGGGGCTCATCAATATTAAAGTTGCACTCCTGCAAGGGGGCCGGTATGTTGAATCTAGTTCAACAATTTTATTATTCTTATTAAAACTATGAATTATTTAAATTTATTATTGAACTGCATTATCTACTATATAAACGAATTATCGAATTGTAATGAATTAACTTTAAATTCAGCCCAAACGGCAACCCTATTTTTTATCCGTTCTACAACAATAGTTTTGCTCAAATGAATTAAAATAGTTGTCCTTTTCATTACTGAATTGTTTAACTAACATTGCTCAATTAGACTATTGTTAAAATTCTCGACTTCACTTGTACATCTTCATCGAAGACGGTAAGAAGCATCATCGAGAGCCACAGCAATAAATCTGTACACTGAATCTTGAAAACTGTTTTTTGTTTCTGTTTCTTTATTTTTTGGTTACTGGTATTTGCCTGCGTTAACAATTCTGGGAGTTAACAAAAAATTAACTACAGTCCACTTTTAGAAACAACTCCCACGTTTGTTCAATTGTATTTAATTCCAATTTATATTTTAGCATGCTTTAAGTTCACATCAATTCGTTTAGATTTTGGATATTAGTCTATTCTTCCATTTTCATAGTATGTATGTATTAAATCTGTTTATTTTTTCAGTTTGATAATCCAGAGTCCGTGGCCCCAGAGCAATCGGATTACTTCACTGATGGTGGAACCAATAATGCTTTCGGGGAAACTTCATTTACGAATGTTGATGGTATGCAATCCCAACCGTCTGCTTACCCCACTGACAACCGAACTGAAGAAAGCGGACAAGCTGTGGAAACACTGTCTCACTATATAATGTCAATTATTTACATGCCACATTCAATGCGTATGGTTTGTTTGACAAATCTCTTTTGCTGGATGGCACATGTCTGCTACTCATTGTATTTTACTGATTTTGTGGGCGAAGCTGTTTTTCAAGGAGATCCTAAAGCGCTTGAAGGTACAGAATCGCAAATTTTGTATGAGGAGGGAGTTCGCTTCGGTTGCTGGGGTATGGCGATGTATTCTCTATCGTGTGCCTGTTATTCTCTAGTAATTGAAAAACTTATACAACGTTTTAAGTAAGTATTATACAAATTTTGTATATACCATTAGCCAAGAATCCGCAAGAAAATAAGCAAATTAAAAGGGACAGTCCGACATGAAATGAAGGGAATAAGTCAAGTATAGAATGCCTGTAGATGAGCAATGATATTATATTGCCAATCTCACAGATGACTCCAAATACGGAAAATTAAATGTGTGCTAAAAAAATTTTTTCAAATGAATGTATATTGTATTATATCGTTTAAATTACGCGACAATATGTGAAAATTGGAACGGACTTGATATAATTCGCAAGCTCAAACACAAGCGATTTCAAACAATTTCAAAAAATAGATTGGCAGTTGTCTTAAAGACCCAACTTTTAAAGGCTCTTCCAAAAATATCCTTCCAAAGATGTCCTTTATTTTAATTTCTTTCTTTTAATTTATTTTTTTATAACTCGCATTTTTCAAAATGGGTAATTTTAATTTTAATGGGTAATTTTAACCTGTTTTGTTAGTAAAAAAGAGAGTATATATATATTGCATAGAAATATGTTAAAGTTTGAATTCAAGTTGAATACCAAGGTAATTAAAAACAAGTATATACGGCCGTAAGTTCGGCCAGGCCGAATCTTATGTACCCTCCACCATGGATTGCGTAGAAACTTCTACGAAAGACTGTCATCCACAAATTTCAACTCACATGGTTGTTAAATATCATATACTACCACCACGTACAAAATTTCAACCAAATCGGATGAATTTTGCTTCTCCAAAAGGCACCGGAAGTCAAATCTGGGGATCGGTTTATATGGGAGCTATATATTATTATGGACTGATAGGAACCAATTCCTGCATGGTTGTTGGATACCCCATGCTAACATCACGTACCAAATTTCAACCGAATGGGAAGAATTTTGCTCTTCCAAGGTGCTCCGGAGGTCAAATCTGGGGATTGGTTTATATGGGGCCTATATATAATTATGGACCGATATCGACCAATTTGTGCATGGGTGTTTGAGGCCATATATTAACATCACGTACCAAATTTCAACTGAATCAGATGAATTTTGATCTTCTAAGAGGCTCCGGAGGTCAAATCTGGTGATCGGTTTATATGGGGGCTATATATAATTATGGACCGATATGGACCAATTTTTGCATGGTTGTTAGAGACCATATACTAACACCATGTACCAAATTTCAGCCGGATCGGATGAAATTTGCTTCTCTTAGAGGCTCCGCAAGCCAAATCGGGGGATCGGTTTATATGGGGGCTATATATAATTATGAACCGATGTGAACCAATTTTTGCATGGTTGTTAGAGACCATATACTAACACCATGTACCAAATTTCAGCCGGATCGGATGAAATTTGCTTCTCTTAGAGGCTCCGCAAGCCAAATCGGGGGATCGGTTTATATGGGGGCTATATATAATTATCGACCGATATGGGCCAATTTTTGCACGGTTGTTAGAGACCATATACTAACATCATGTACCAAATTTCAGCCGGATCGGATGAAATTTGCTTCTCTTAGAGGCTCTGCAAGCCAAATCGGGGGATCGGTTTATATGGGGGCTATATATAATTATGGACCGATGTGGACCAAAGAGAGTATATATATATTGCATAGAAATATGTTAAAGTTTGAATTCAAGTTGAATACCAAGGTAATTAAAAACAAGTATATACGGCCGTAAGCTCGGCCAGGCCGAATCTTATGTACCCTCCACCATGGATTGCGTAGAAACTTCTACGAAAGACTGTCATCCACAAATTTCAACTCACATGGTTGTTAAATATCATATACTACCACCACGTACAAAATTTCAACCAAATCGGATGAATTTTGCTTCTCCAAAAGGCACCGGAAGTCAAATCTGGGGATCGGTTTATATGGGAGCTATATATTATTATGGACTGATAGGAACCAATTCCTGCATGGTTGTTGGATACCCCATGCTAACATCACGTACCAAATTTCAACCGAATGGGAAGAATTTTGCTCTTCCAAGGTGCTCCGGAGGTCAAATCTGGGGATTGGTTTATATGGGGCCTATATATAATTATGGACCGATATCGACCAATTTGTGCATGGGTGTTTGAGGCCATATATTAACATCACGTACCAAATTTCAACTGAATCAGATGAATTTTGATCTTCTAAGAGGCTCCGGAGGTCAAATCTGGTGATCGGTTTATATGGGGGCTATATATAATTATGGACCGATATGGACCAATTTTTGCATGGTTGTTAGAGACCATATACTAACACCATGTACCAAATTTCAGCCGGATCGGATGAAATTTGCTTCTCTTAGAGGCTCCGCAAGCCAAATCGGGGGATCGGTTTATATGGGGGCTATATATAATTATGAACCGATGTGAACCAATTTTTGCATGGTTGTTAGAGACCATATACTAACACCATGTACCAAATTTCAGCCGGATCGGATGAAATTTGCTTCTCTTAGAGGCTCCGCAAGCCAAATCGGGGGATCGGTTTATATGGGGGCTATATATAATTATCGACCGATATGGGCCAATTTTTGCACGGTTGTTAGAGACCATATACTAACATCATGTACCAAATTTCAGCCGGATCGGATGAAATTTGCTTCTCTTAGAGGCTCTGCAAGCCAAATCGGGGGATCGGTTTATATGGGGGCTATATATAATTATGGACCGATGTGGACCAATTTTCGCATGGTTGTTAGAGAACATATACTAACACCATGTACCAAATTTCAGCCGGATCGGATGAAATTTGCTTCTCTTAGAGGCCTCGCAAGCCAAATTTGGGGGTCCGTTTATATGGGGGCTATACGTAAAAGTGGAGCGATATGGCCCATTTGCAATACCATCCGACCTACATCAATAACAACTACTTGTGCCAAGTTTCAAGTCGATATCTTGTTTCGTTCGGAAGTTAGCGTGATTTCAACAGACGGACGGACATGCTCAGATCGACTCAGAATTTCACCACGACCCAGAATATATATACTTTGTGGGGTCTTAGAGCAATATTTCGATGTGTTACAAACGGAATGACAAAGTTAATATACCCCCCATCCTATGGTGGAGGGTATAAAAATAATAATAAGAATTCTAATAATTAATGTAGCAGGTTAATATAAATGAAAAGTTTCCATTGTTGAACAGTGGGTTCAACATACTCGCGGGCTCAATGTGGAGTTTGACTTAATTAGCGAATGGGCCATCTTCTCGACGCTCAAGAGGAGCCAATGACTTTAAAAATGGGATGTTATTTCTTGATGTGGATCCACTCAAGACCAGACCGAACAATGTGTTCTGGGTGGATATAGAAAAGTTCTTCTCGCATTTTGAAGACTCGCGTAGTACTATGTATTCGTCCAAATCACGACCAAATACACCGGCAATGTGAGTATAGTCGAAGGGTTTGGATGAGCCATTTGACGATGTGGAAAATAGCTCTCGAAAGATCGTTCCACAGCAGGAGGTACTTAAAATTTGATTTTATGCACTATGACAAATCGGCGTTGATGTTGCTCGTTAGGGAGTATAGTGTTTAATAAGCCATAATTTACATCTAATTTTGTCGAACGTATATGGCCAAAGTCTTTGACGCTTTCAAATATCAACATAGATTTTGGTACTCTTGGTTCAAAGAGAAAGGTCAAGGACTTTTGGATACCTCCTTCTGAAACATCACACTGAATTACTGGAACAATCGTTGTAGAATTGTTCAGTTGTGGAACACCAGTTGTGTGGTAAGCAACCTTTGTATGTTGTCATCTGCTTGTAGAAAGGCATGGATTCAAATGGTAGGCTGGTGGATTCATCTGCAGTCATCGTGAAAAAGTTGGTTGTCTCATTGCCTGAGCATGGGGTAGTTGCGGTGAATTCATCTGTTTCTCCGTTATCTGTCGACCAGAGGATTGTGGTTTCGAAACTTCGTACAGCTTCAAAATTGTCGACGTGTATCATCATATGGTGTTTGGCGTCACATAGTTGACATCGATTTTTTGGTGGACAATTTGATCTGGTGTACCCATTTCCAAAATATTTGAAGTATATATCTTTTCCAACTAACATTGTTCAAGTACAAAACAAGAACAGTTGTAGATGGGACATAGGGTACTTGAACCGTATGTTGATTTTACTGATGTAGAATGCAAATTTGTTCTAGCATAATGTTTTATTTCATTCACGTTATTTATACTAAATAACTGATGATTAATCGATATACTAAGTTAACACGTACCGTATATCTAGCCTATGCTATGTCAATGACTTAAGTAATATTTATGCTGATTTGAATGATGAATAATGAAACTAGTGCAGCAGAAGTCGACAACCTGTCCAATTGTTGACGGTGAAATTAGATTCTTTATTTAAATTGGTCGGCTATTGACTTCTGCTGCTTACAATGCAAATAATATTTAAATATATGTATATGCTTTATAATATAGCAGCGTAAATGCTGTTTACTATGGGTTTAATGTTAATTATATTTATGCTATATAATATAGCAGCGTAATGATATAATGAAGCTGCGTTCTTGAACATTCTCCCCCACGTTGAACGCTGCAGGTTCAACTAGTAAGAGACATTTAAATTTCGGGTGCCTGGGCAGTGTACGTGTCCGGAACGGTTTGACGTGGTTGTGGAGTGGGTGGTTGGATTGATTCACCTCCTCTGTTCAGAAATTTCCATCCAAGGTAGAACATCAACAGCATTGAAGACATGATAAGAGCTGTGTAACTTATCGCCATATGGTGATATCTCTCGGAAAGGTAGGTGGTGCGTAAAGTTGAAATGTCAGCTTCCTGTAGTTTGTTCTGGAGATCTGTTAGCTGCTCGGTATGGTTTATTAAAAGCTGATCAGTCGAGTTGAGAATTTCAGTGGGCTCTCTCTCATGCGTTGTTAGATTAAATTTCGGAAAGCGAGAGTAAGATGCTTGAATAAAGCTTGATGCATTATAATGACCTCGAAGAGTGACTTCCGAGGTTTTAAGGGTGCAAATTGGTTCAAGGTTGATGATTCCGGAACCTTGGAGCTTGTATTGTATAGTTTTTGTTCCGCAAACAGTGCTGACGTCAAATTCACATGTGGTAGCATAAATCCATTGGTTCTTGTGATGTAGTTGTTGCCAGATGATAGGCTCCTTGTAAATGTTGAGTTTGCACCTGTTTGTTGGTTTATGTCTGAACATATCTACTTTGCACGAAGCCGCCATAGATCCCTTCGAGAACATTGCTTGATTATTATCGCAGATAAAACTGTCACTGCTTGGTTGAATACAGTTGCGACTGTCATCGCTGGAGAGTGGCATGTATTCATCTCGATGGAGATTGATCGCCAAGTACTCTGTTTGGGGGTGTATCGCAACAAGGGTGCCGTTCTCGTTTGCGGGCACCGCAAATTTCTTCAACAACTCAAACGTTTGCTGGACAACTAGAGGAAGTCTTATCTCAAACATAACCTTGTCTTTAGTGACTGCTGCCTTTGTTCGCATGATTTTGTAGAATTGAATGAGGTCAATGTCATCGAAAGGTAGAACTCGTGATATCGGTAGATGAGACTCGATTACGTTCATTTTTCTTTGCAGCTGATCCGGCGTTAGTAAGGATGGGCTGATCCTACCGTGATGAGAGTCTGTAAGAACATTAACGATTACCGCTTCAACTTGGCGTAGTCTTGTTGTTGCTAGGGTTAGTTCGTTGGCAAGAAGAGCTAATGTGTGAGATCCTTAACTGAGCTTTGTCTTCTACCACTTGGTTATGTATCGTCGATATAGTAGGATAACTCGTCTTCCTTTATTATATTCAAGGTCGAGTCGACAATTGAGGTTTGATTGTGTAACAGCGATGTGAGGTGGCTTCTGTCCGTCTCTACTCTATGTATCGTATTGTCCATTTCGGCGGCATAGTCCGCGTCTAGATTTCCAAACAGAGATCTTGCGACATTACCGACAATATTTAGAGCACCTCTACGCAATCTCCTTGGCATGATGATATCCCTATCTGCTCTAGTTTGCTTGAGATGAGATGCGAAGTTGTTACACATTGCTTCGTGAGGAGACATTTTGCATAGGTCGGAGAACATCTTTATACCGTCAGCGAAGTTGTCAATTTCTGATCTAAAGGGTACAAGGTTGTAGTAGACCATGAGCTTCCATTCTGCTGTGGCTATCCGTGCCGTACCAATACCTTCGAAATATAATCCGGGTTTTGTTTCAAATGGTTGTGGTCGCATGGGATTGCATAATACAACCGGTAGTATCAGAAGAGCCAGTAGTGTTGTGCACAATAAATTAAAGTTATTGGGCCTCGATCGTTTTGATGTGTGTGGCTTCTGTTCATCTGTTGGCCTTATTTTTTTGTGATCCTCCTTTTCTTTGATATCATCATTGAATAATGGCGCTAAGCGATGGATTGGCCGTTTAATTACACCTGATGAAGTTTTGACATCGACTACACGCACGTTTCCATCTTGTCCTTTGTAGGTTTTGATGATGCGTCCAAGTGGCCTTGATGATGACAAGTTGGTCGGGTTTGATATTTGCTGAGGTCGTCCCCATTTATGTCTCTGTTGGAGTTGTGACAAATATTCACTGGACCACCTATTCCAAAAACTGTGTCTTAGTTCTGACACGAGTTTCCATCTTTTAGATAGTGGTGTTGGTGGTTGGTTTGTTCTGGCGTCAATTTGTGCGGTCAGGGGTTCCCCTATAAGGAAATGACCTGGCGTCAGTGCGGTTAGATCGTTGGGGTTTGAAGATATGGGAGTTAGTGGTCTTGAATTTAAAATTGCTTCAATTTCTATGACTACCGTTTCCATTTCTTCATAAGTGAGGGAGGCGGTGGAAACCGAACAGAAGATGGTTGGCTGATTTCACTGCTGCTTCCCAAAGGCCTCCGAAATGGGGGGCTCTGGGTGGGATGAATTTAAATTCGATCACTTCTTTGGTACATGCCCTTCCAATAGTCTCCTGTGATTCCTTCCCGAATATTGAGGTCTCCAGTTCTTTCAGTTGATTTCTAGCCCCAACAAAGTTTGTGCCGTTGTCTGAATATATCGTTTGGCATCGATATATTGCTAAATACTTTCTCTTGTAGTATTTAGCAACGTTTGTGGACCGCAGTGATGGTTTTCATTGTGCAGCATCACGAGGATTAGTTTGACGATGGGGTCATTATAAGGCAATATTATTTGATGTTTCATTTCGTATGAGAGATTTGACGCATCTAGTCTTCCGCCAACTCGAAGAATTTCTGATTTGTCAAGGAAGGGGCATAGACTGATAATTGGGCTGGACCTGCTGAGTTCATTGGTTGTCTTTAACTTATAAATGTCGTCTTTGAAGTCAGCTGATTGTATGGTTTTCACTATTAGATGCAAACTGATGTTAATTCTTTTGGGCTTAGTAGCTTGGTTGCTGGTCGGTCGGCTGACGATGTCCTGCTGTTTTTGATAAATCGCTGCATATAAGCCACAACTCGTTGAAGACAACCGAACGAATTGCGGTGGTTGATTTTGTAGATGATTTGTTATAATCCCATTTGAGCGGCTGTAGTGACAATAACAGGCTTTCGTTTGAATTCTAATTCACTTGTTGGATGTAATTCTTTCGCGAATTCCTTAGGCCAACTGTCTTCATTTCCATGTAAAAAAAGGGGTCCATAGAACCACATGTTGCACTCCGGTAATTGTTCTGGTTTTAAACCTCTGGAGATTAAGTCTGCGGGATTGTTTTTGGAGTCGACGTGTCTCCATTGACTGTTGATGGTGAGGTCTTGTATTTTGCTGATTCGGTTAGCCACAAAAGTTTTGAGTGATGATGATGCCGAAATTATCCAATGCAAAACAATGTCGGAATCAGACCAGAAGAAGAGCTGTTTGTCTTCGTATCTTAGTTCATTTTTTGTTTTGTTGGCCAGTTCTGCTCCTAAAAGTGCTGCGCAAAGTTCTAGCCTTGGCAGCGATACCTTTTGGAGAGGCGCTACTCTGGATTTGGCGCACAACAGCCGGATGATTATCCTTTTATTTGGGAGTTTAGATCGAATGTAAATTGCTGCTCCATAAGCCTTTTCTGATGCGTCCACAAAGACATGCATTTGAATGTGCTGCGCAGTTTGACCGTCGAAAACGTGGCGTGGGATGTGGGTGTTGTCTAACATATTCAGTGCATTACGAAAGGCGTGCCATCATCCCAAGATATCTGATCCTCCCAAAGTTGTTGAATGAATATCTTGGCTGCCACTACGACTGGGCCGGCTATACCCAACGGATCGTAGATTCGTGCTACATCTGATATGACAGATCGCTTTGTTATCATTGAGACTGGCTGGATTTGCCCTAAGGCAGAATTGATCCGATGCTGGGCTCCATATTACTCCCAATGCCTTGATTGACGCGTTTTCAAAATCAAGGTTGACTTATTGATCATCTTGCGGTATGTCTTGGAGGAGTTGGCGACGGTTTCACACCACTTCCGCAACTTGAAGCCGGCTTCCTTAAGTAAGGAGGTGAGTTGAGATTGCATTTCCTTAGCTGTTACTAAGCTATCTGAACCGCTCATCCCGTCATCGACGTAAAAGTCCTGCTTCAGGATTGTTGCGCCAAGCGGATATTTGTCCATCCGGATAGTCGCTAGCCTTTGCAGACACCTTGTCGCCAGATAGGGAGCTGATGATGTTCCATAAGTGACGGTGTTTAGTTGAAAATGTCGTACAGGCTCCCCTGGATTATCCCTCCATAAAATGAGTTGAAGGTTCCTATCTCGTTCGTCCAAGAGAATCTGACGATACATTTTTTCAATATCGGTGGTGAAGACAAATCTGGGTAGTCGGGAACGTAGAAGCATTCCAAATATGTCCCCTTGCACTGTTGGACCAGTCAGTAAAATGTCGTTTAGTGACCGATTTGTTGACGTTTTTGCTGAAGCATTCGAAGTTTAGTTGTGCTGCTCTCCGGACGCAAAACACATTGATGCGGAATGTAGTACCGAGGGCCTGGTAGGTTTTTGGGATCGATTTGAGTCATGTGACCAAGATCTTCGTATGACTGCATGAAGTCCTTGTATTGTTTTTCAAGATTGTTATCGCGTTTGAATCGTCATTCCAAGGCAAGGAACCTGGAATTTGCGGATGTTTCTGATTCACCAAGTGTTGCGGCATCCTCAGACAGGGGTAGACGAACAACAAATCTTCCATTGAGATCTCTGGTTGTGGTTTGAATGAAGTGAGTTTCACACGCCTGTTCTGCAACTGTGAGATTGCTTTCTGCAGGAACTTCCTCGATTTTCCAAAATTTTTCAAGTAATTCGTTTGTTGCTGTATCGTCTTCACTAAAAACTGCACATGTTGCTTCGGTTGTGCTGTCGTCGGCTAATCGTCCACTGGCGATCCACCCAAGTTTTGTGTTCCTCAGGACGAGTAAATTGTCTGCTAAGTGTAATGTTCCTGATAGCAGAAGATGACACATCAATTTTTGCCGAATTTTGGAACGATGGGTCTGCCAGCATTATGTTTTTGGGAATAGACCAGGATGAAATGTCGAACGATACACTAGGTTGATGTAGTATTATGTTTGGGAGAACATAAGCCTCCAGCCTGGATGAAAACTTGCTTGTGAGTGACTCGAATTTAACGTTTACCCGCTGTGTAGCTTGTCTGGATCTTCCACTAATTCCTTGAATACTTAGTGTTGCTCGTTCTGGTTGAATGGATAGGGCTTTAATTAGTCTTTCGGAGACTGTGTTGATTTGGGATCCTGAGTCCAACAATGCTCGGAATTTTCCGGATCGTCCATTGTTGGCTGTTATTTCTATTACTGCTGTTGCGAGTAGAATCCTTGCCGGGCGAGCGTTCGCTGATGCCACTGAGGTTGAGCGTAATGCTTCACTACTAGACTGTGAGGGTTTGTTGCTGGCAATTTGTTGTTTTTCAAGATGCAGCAGCGAATTGTGTTTACATGAACACTTAGTGCATGTCTTGGATGTGCATTCCCTGGAACGATGATCGGGTTTAATACAGTTTACGCAAAACCCTTTCTTTTGTACCCACTTAAGGCGATCCGCAATGTTCATTGCCAAGAACTGTTTACAGTAATATATTGGATGGCCTTCCGCACACAGGGGACATCCGCTTGATTTGTACGTTGTTGTTGTTGTTGCAATTTGCTTTGCCTTGTCCTTTCCACCAACAGCTTCAAGTGCTTGGAAGCGGTTTCGTAAAACCTTCAGGAAATTGTTTAACGTCTGCAGCTCTGTGGGGTTTTCCAGCGATTGTTCGTACATGATGTGTGTTTGGTGATCCAATTTTTTGACCAACACATGTAAAAGTACCGGGTCCCAGTTGTCGATGTTGATTCCAATGTTCGTCAGTGCGGACAGACTTTCGTTGAGGACGTCGTGGAACTCTTTCAGAGATTTGGACTCGGCCGTTAAGTTTCCCCAGGCAAACAATTTTTGAAGTATTGTGGATACTAGGACTCGCTTGTTGTCGTACCTGTCCTTCAACGTGTTCCATGCCGTTGTGTAGTTCCCTTCAGTGGGATCCAGGTGACGTATTAATCGTTCTGCTTCCCCGCTCAAATTGGCCTTGAGATACCACATCTTTTGGATTGCTGGAATATCTTGCTCATGTATCATTTTCGAGAATATGTCCGAAAATGGTTGCCACGATAGGCAATCTCCATTGAACCTTGGTATGGATATCTTTGGTAGCTGTAGGTTGGAACTACCCTTTGCTTGCTGCACTGATTCCGAGGTTATGCTTTCGCTTCTCGTTCTGCTGGCAATGGCTTCGTTTGCCTGCTCAGACCTTTAATTGCTGCTCTAATTCCTCAATAGTTGTATTGTATACGATTCCTATTGATTTATGGATGTCTTCGACAATATACGGGTCATCTTCGCTCAACATCGGGTTGTTGCGTATGATATTTTCCGCTGTGTCAAAGGCTTTCCATTGAGCAATTAAATCTTCTTTTTTGTTGTGTAATACTCCACAGATCTTCGCTCGTGTGGAGTTTTCTTTATGTTGGCTACCGCTTTTTCTATGTTTGCGGCCCTTCCCTTTTGACGGATTATCAAATTCTCTAGGTTTTCCATTTTTGAATTTCGCTGGTACGGGAAGACTTCAATATCGACTGCGTGCTCTGATTAATCAATTCCTTTGAGTTCGTTACCACTGGTGGGGGAAACTCGAAATCAATTAATATATTTTTTTATTTTTGGGGTCACCAAAGTTTAATTTTGAATATTAATATTGTTCAAGTACAAAACAAGAACAGTTGTAGATGGGACATAGGGTACTTGAACCGTATGTTGATTTTACTGATGTAGAATGCAAATCTGTTCTAGCATAATGTTTTATTTCATTCACGTTATTTATACTAAATAACTGATGATTAATCGATATAATAAGTTAACACGTACCGTATATCTAGCATATGCTATGTCAATGACTTAAGTAATATTTATGCTGACTTAGTATATTAGTGTTAATGAAACAAGTGCAGCAGAAGTCGACAACCTGCCAAATTGTTGACGGTGAAATTAGATTCTTTATTTAAATTGTTCGGCTATTGACTTCAAATAATATTTAAATATATATGCTTTATAATATAGGAGCGTAAATGCTGTTTACTATGGGTTTAATGTTAATTAATTAACAATTAATTAATTAAGCTGCGTTCTTGAACAAAGGCATTTCGACGGGAACAGACATATTGCGAAATCGGATGCAATACTTCGATGGTTGGTTACGACCACAGAGAAAACATCTAGTTTTTTTTTAATAGATGCGCCATGATGACTGAGAATCTGAAATGGAAAGAGAAAAAGAAAACAAAATATATACAATGAGAAACTTGCATCGTTTAATTTGATCTTTGGGATTTTGGTAGTAATAATGTGTCTTTTGGCAATTTTGAAAGAGAGGGATTTTCTGATGTAAGAAGAAGACATATCTTCACAATAGGCCGCACGATTACGCCATTTTTAGTTTTTATTTCTGCTACTCGTACGTTATTATTTTTTCCACAGAATGTTTTCAAAATTCGGCCAAGACACCATTCCGTTGGTGGCAATGAATCATCTTTCACGATGACAATATCTCCTTCTTTGATGTTATTCTTGCTCGTATTCCATATATAACGTCTTTGTAACTCTGTTACATATTCAGATTTTCATCTTTGACTAAACATGTGAAAAATCGCTTTCAATCGTTGCCATCTATTAATATATGAGAGAGATTTTAATGGAGGTATGACTGGGGAATCTGGGGGAGCTGTAAGGGAAGCTCCACGCAAAAAGTGACATGGTGTCAGCGGCAGAAGTTCACTTGGGTCTTCTGAAATAGGACATAATGGCCTTGAGTTTGGAACTGCTTCAACTCGAACCAATAAAGTTGTAAATTCTTCAAAGGTGAAGTTCCAATTATTTGTAACCTTTTTTAAGTGGGCCTTCATACTCTTGACGGCAGCCTCCCAGAGGCCGCCCATATGAGGAGCATATGGTGGTATAAAGGACCATGTAAAGCCTTGAGCACTGTAAATGTTACCCAGACTATCTCCAACGGCATTCAGGAATAAATTGTGCTCTTCTTAGAGCTTGCGATGTGCGCCGATGAAATTTCTCCCGTTATCGGAGAATAGAGTTTTTGGAAGCCCTCTTCGACTAACAAATGTGTTAAAGGCGGACATGAAAGCGTCTGCTGACAGATCTGAACAACACTCCAAGTGAACAGATCGTGTAGCGAAACATACAAAGACCGCAGCATAACTTTTAAAGATTTTTGAATTTTCCAGTGGCGAATATTTTATATTGAAAGGGCCGCCGAAATCTACTCCTGTATATGTGAAAGAAAGTGAAAATGTAACTCTTTCTTGAGGAAGTGATGTCATGAGTTGATTCTGCACCTTGTGTTTGTATATTGTGCATTTGTGACAATTGCGAATCGTTTTACGTATAGCATTTCGTAAGCGTGGAATATAAAACCCTTGCTTTATAAACCTTAACATAACAACATGTTCGGTATGTAGTAATATTTCATGGAGGTAATACAACGATCGTTAAGGGAAGTGCACGCGTTTGTAACCCGGCTGCATAAATATTTGTTTTTTTACCTGATCATCACCTTGTTTGGCCACTGGAGTGAATTGGTCTAACTACATTAGGCGGGGGAATTGCTGGAACATCGAATACCCTGCGATACTTCAACATCTGGCTCGATTTTTTGCAAACTTTTTGGCGTAATTTTTTACAATTTTCTCAAGAAAAATTGAAGAACGCGACAAAATTTTGGGAATTTTTCTCTTCGCTGTTAATGAAATTATATTCAGCGCACTGTGAGATAACAAAAAACATATGGTATGTTGACAATTTGATGTGCTTTGTTTAGTATGTTTAGCAGAAATAGCTCACGTGATACAACTCTGAAAGTAGACATACCCTTTCGTAGTACAACAAATCTTACTACCAAAATAACAATTTATTGTAATACAACTGCATGATCCATAGTACAAACTAACTACTGTCCGTGAATCACTCAACACTATATTTTTGCATTAATAAATAAAATTTGCACGCTCTACTCCTACGCTGGAAGCATAATTACAATTATTTTTCGATTGCCGGTATTTAAGTCTGCGCCTGAAACTATACTACAGATACTGAACATAACTTACTCACCTCGGTTATTGTCTATGGTTCGTGAATTGGATAATTGCCAACCATAGAACTCACCACGGTATGCCCAATACCCCACAATCGTACGCATCCCAACAAACAAAACGCAAGCTAGTCGAAACCTCACCGGAGGAGAATAACATGGCCAAGAAGCACGTTGGAAATATGGAAGTTGATGACTTAATGGAGGTCATGAAGCTCACAATGAATAGTCTGTTGGAGGAAAAACTTAAAAATTTGCCTACTAAGCAAGATGTGGATGAACTCAAGGCTGGGATATCTATGGCAACAGGGGAGATAATCAATTTGAAGGAAGAAAATGTAAAACTAAAACAGGAGTTAGAGTTGCTTAAATACAAATTAGAAGAGAATAGAAAGAATATGGTATGGCTGGAACATCAAATTCCGTCCACGAGACTAATTTTTAAAAATATACCTAACGAGAAGCCAGTGCTAAACATAGTTAAAAATATCTGTGCAGAAAAGCTAAATGTCCAGCCATCAATAACTTCGGCTAAAACATTGTATGAGAGATACAATGTGCAGACTGCAAGAGTAGAATTTGCAAATGAAGCCGATGTAATGCAAGTACTAAGAAATACAAAAGCATTAGCAGGGTCAGAAATATCTGTCGATAGAGATCTGAACCCTAGAAGGCATCGAAATAAAGTCGCTATGCTATTGATAAGAAAAACCATTCTCGGCGAATCAAAAAAATTCAAAATATCAGTCAGAGATGATAAAATGAAAATAAATAATTAATGGTTTTACTGGAATGGAGAGAGCAAATTAATGAGTGGAACTGTAGAAGGAGAAAGGGCACTAAACGAATTGTACGGAGATGAATTAAAAACAACTTCGTTTAACAATATCTTCGAAAAAATTGATACAAAAAACTAAGAGAAACCCCAAATCATCCAAAATCTGATCACATAGAGCTTAAGATAATATCATATAATATCAATGGAATTTTAAATAAATGTTTATACCCTAATTTTTTCACATATCTCAAAAATTTCGATGCTATTATTTTATTAGAGACACATGTTACAGACCAAAACCAGAAAAGAATTGAGAACTATTTCCCGGAGTATGAAGTACAATGGGTTAATGCAAAAAAGGTCAGTCGATTTGGACGAGCTAGTGGTGGAGTATTTTTGGGTCTGAAAAAATCGGTGCTAATTTCTGGCGTAAAACACGAATTTCTTTATAATGAACATTTTTGTGGAGCATATCTTAAATTTGAAAACATCAAAATGCTTCTACTGCCACTCTACATTAGAGGTGACAACTGGTCTAGGGAATTTACGCTTGCAAAATTGTTCATGTCTGAGAATAAATGCGAGAATATTGTCCTATTAGGTGACGTAAATGTTAGAATAGGCGAATCACAACAAGATATTGTAGATCTATACCGAGAATATTTCCCAGCATATACTGGAGTAAGAAAATCAAAGGACAAAGAATTGAATGCGAATGGCCGAAAGTACATAGACTTTTGTAATGAACAAAATCTCATAATTCTGAATGGTCAAACCGTGGGCGATGAATGGGGCAACTTTACGTATGTGAGCAATATAGGAACATCTGTCAACGATATATGTTCAGTATCTACTAGCATGCTTCAGTACGTGCAAAATTTCAGTATAGATGAACAAATTTGGTCAGATCATTTACCAGTAACCCTTTGTCTCAATATACCGATATCGGAAACAAGAAGGAAAATGAAACTATTGCCAAAATTACAGTGGAATGATTCGGGTAAAGATTTATATCAATCCAAGTTAGCGGATCATCTAAATTCAACTCTCGAGAGAAGCGAAAACATGTGCCTTAAAAATATGACCGATATAATTATTGCATCTGCAAACCATATGCAAAAGGCAAAACGATCCTACGAGTCGCACCAGAAATGGTTCAATGATAGGTGTCATTGGGCAAGAAAGAAGTCGCACCATCTTTTGCGCAAATTTAAGAAATCTTGTTTGGATTCAGACCGACAGAGATACCTAACTGCTAAGAGAAAATATAGCGAAATTTGTAACATTAGTAAGAAGTTGTACTACGACCGTATTACAGAACGGATCAACAGCACATCTGACGCCAAAGAATGGTGGAGCTTAGTGAGAGCAATAAATAATCAAGAATTGCGTATAAGTCATTCTCTATCGTCGGACATACTACAACAGCATTTTATGGAGCTACTCGCAATAGAACAAACTTCTCTAAATATATACTTCGCACCGCCTATGATTGAGAACAACATGCTCGATCAAAATATAAGTGTATGGGACATTAAGCGCATGTTAAAGAAAGTTAAACTTAATAAGGCACCGGGAGAGGATAGAATCCCATATGAATTTTTTATTAATGCCACTGATGAGTACATGGAACAACTAGCTAATATTTATAACAAAATATACGCAGAGGGTAGGATGGATGAAGAATTCCGGAAGACAATAATATTCCCTATTCATAAGAAAGGAAGCATGGATGAACCGGCAAACTACCGAGGCATTTCATTTATGAACTGTGTTGCAAAAATATTTATGGGCATACTAAACGAAAGGCTAGTACAATGGGCGGAGGAAAACCACATATTGGATGAGTGTCAGGCAGGATTCCGAAAGGGTTATTCCACAATGGATAATATATATAACCTATCAACTATAATACATTATAAGCTCTCTGAAAAGAAAAAGGTTTATGCTTTCTTTGTTGATTTCCGAGCCGCCTTTGACAAGATTTCTCGTAGGCTACTTCTGTACAAACTCTACCAGATGGGGATCTCTTACAAATGTGTACAAATTATAGAGGCTGTATACAGATGTACACAGTCCGCCGTCTGGAACGGAGAGGAGTTGTCAGAATATTTTGACACTGAAGCAGGCGTAAAACAGGGGTGTCTTCTATCTCCACTACTATTCTCATTCTACATCAATGACTTGAATGACTCAATGTGTGGAGGTTTGTATATAGAAGGAATTAACATAAAAGTCTTGTTATATGCAGATGACATAGTGCTACTATCAGAGGACAGAGTAACTCTGCAGGAGATGATACAGCATCTAGAGGCATACTGTAGTAAATGGAGCTTATTAGTCAATACAAGCAAGTCGAAAATAATGGTATTTAGAAATGGTGGAAGGCTGTCGCAGAGTGATAAATGGTATTATAATGAGGAAGAGCTGGAAGTGGTTTCTGAATATAAATATCTTGGGGTGGTACTAACTCCAAGGATGACGTTCACGAAACACATTCAAACACGCAATGCGCTTGCCAAAAGTGCTATTAATGCCACGTGGAAAAATTTCTTGAAAAGAAACGATATAACACTTAAACAAAAATATAGCTTATATATGTCAGTGAGCAGATCTGTTCAAACGTATGCTGGCCAAATTTGGGGATATGGACATTTCGAAGCAGTTGATGAACTACAACGCTTCTTTTTAAAACTAGTACTAAATTTGCCCGAAACCACACCAAACTATGCACTTTACATAGAAACTGGTCTAGAACAAAGCCATTTATACACATTTCAACTTCATATGAGCTACGTACTCAAAACACTTTTCATATACTCGAGGGATAGATTACCACACCAACTAACTTTAATAACAATTAGAAGAAAAATTTTCTGGGTTAAATATTTAATGGAAAAAATAAACGAGCTGGGTGTGCAGCCATTGGAGGAGGATATGACGCAAGAAGAATGGTCTGGTATGGTCAACATATTGGTGGATAAAATATCCCGGGCTAACAAGGAACAATCAAAACAAAAAGCACTGCAGAGTCAGTCCCGATACTACAAAAATCTTGATTTATCAAGGGGAACTTTATATTTTAACTCAAACTTTAATGTGAACCAGATTAGGTGGATATTTAAAGCACGTGTAGATCTAATTTACCTAAATGCCAACCTGAAAACTCTAAATCTGAGTGACACAGACCGATGTACTTTATGTAACTTAGGTGAGAAGGAGACGATATACCACTTCCTAGGAATATGTCCCATACTAGGAAGCCATCGATTACAGGTTTTTAACAAACTGGCATTGACTGAGACTGAAGTTGCCGACATTTTGGATGGAAGAGAGATAGATGATTGGCCCAAACTTATAAAATATATAGCAAGTGCATTTCAATACCGCAAGTTAATAATTACTGAATATGTTTAAAAATTAATTTAAAATAATATGCATAAATCCCTTAAAAGCAATAAATATGTATATATATGTATAAACCGGCTGACGACATATTGTCATAGCCGTATATCTTTATATCAATTGCTAACAAATTTTTGCGAATAACTTGTAAACATTTATAATTGAAATAAAGATACCACTACTACTACTATTTCATGTGCATTTTTGATAAAAAAAATTGTAGTTAGGTGTGATTTATCAGGTATGAGAACCGGGTGTCGCTCTTCATAACTAAATCCAGAATTACTATGTCTTTCACCAACTCGAATTAACACATTCTTTTCTAAAATGGAGACAAAGTAAGAATCGAGCTTCTTTTATTGAGCGGTTGTTTTGATTGGAGACATTCATATTCTTGAGGGTAATGAACTTTCTGTGACATTATTATTACCCAGCAAAAAAAGCGTCGCCAAAAAAGTAATGAAAATGTTCTTTTTGGATCCGGAAGTGGTGCAAAATTGACGCAGAAGCGATGAATTTAACATGGGCTTGCCATAGGACGGAAGTCCTCCATTTCAACAGCCGTTGCACTGAATTTGCATCACTTCTTTAGGTGTGATCCGAATTCAATGTTTTGGGTGAATATTAAAAAAATCTGTGATATTTGATCAAATAAATAATTTTTATAATTTTTTATAATTTTTAATGGATTCTAACGCTTGTCGGAAACGTTTGTCCTCAACTATTTTCAAAAATGCACAATTTTTTCATATTGGATTCAGCATTTTTTTTTTCGACAAAATTAAAATGATTTGTACCATTTTATGAATTCTTACTCTGTTTTTGACCTATTTGAAACAAAAAAAGTTAAAATTACCCATTAAAAGTATGAACAAATCAAGTTATAAAAATTTGAATTAAAAGAACTTCCTGGGTAGTTAAAATAAAGAACATCATTCGGAGTGCATCTTCTGGAAGTACTTTTAAAGGTAAGTTGCTTCGCTAAAATTATTTCATTCGTAGACAAGGCATTACTTTTTTGAGTAAATTTGTGTTGGCATTTGTAGATGAAACGATATATTTGACATAAAACTCTAATTACTTTGTTAAATGACGAAAATCGATTTATAAATTCTTCATTTTGAACTTCAAGGAGAAATGTTGATATCTTTTTGGTTTCTATTTCTGGTGAATCAAAAGTTCTTGGCTTGGGCCAATTTTCTTGTAGAGTTTGGACCCAGTGAGACCCATGCCACCTTAGATTATGTTGATTAAGCTCTTGTGGGGTACATCCTCGGGTACCCACATCAGCTGGATTGTCTTCAGTACATACATGTTTCCAACAAGCAATATCCGAAATTTGACTGAGTTTTGTAATTCTATTAGCAACAAATGTCTTTAGGGACTGTGGGGATTTCTGCCGCCAACCTAAGACAATAGAAGAATCAGTCCAAAAGAATTTTTCATAATCATATTTCACTGTGAGGGTTTTCATTAATTTCGCCATCAACACAGCACCACATAATTCGAGTTTCGGAACTGTTACATTCTTTAGAGGGACCACTTTTGTTTTGGCCATTAACAAGTTGCTGGAAATAATGCCACTGAGATCTTGAACACGAATATAAATTGCACCGCCGTAAGCCTTCTCCGAGGCATCGCAAAATCCATGTATTTGGATATGTTTTCTTGGAGAAAATCCAATCCACCTCGGTATTCGCAAATGCGAGACAAATGATAAATTTTCAACCAATATATTCCAAGTTACTAACAAATTTATAGGTACGGGATCATTCCAGTCAAATTTTTCCTGCCATAAGCTTTACATCAATATCTTGGCTGTAATTGGTCCCAGACAGCCAAGAGGGTCATATATTCTCGCAATAACCGATAAGATTATTCTTTTCGTAGTCACGAGATTTCTTTCTATAGACTCATTATAAAAGAACTCATCTGCCTTGGCATTCCAGCGGATGCCCAAAGTTTTAGTTGTGCTGGATTCATCAAACTTTAAAAAATCTTCATCAGGAAGATCTTCCCGGGCCAAATGTTGCAAAAGAGAATAATTATAGGATGCCAACTTTTTCAATGGAAAAGAGGCAGATTTGAGTACCTGCATTAATTGTAATTGTTTCATGTTTGCTTCTTCGATGTCATGTCCACCTGACAATACATCGTCAACATAAGTTGCGTTTCGGAGCACTTTTGAACCAAACTCATATTTCGCTTTGTAGTCCTCGCTGAGTTGCATCAATGTCCTTATCGCCAAAAAGGGAGCGCAATTGATTCCAAAAGTCACAATTTTTAGTTGATATGTTTTAACACGATCTCCAGAATTGGGTCGAAATAAAATTAATTGGTATTTTCTATTTTCTGGGTGAAGCCAAACTTGAAAATTGAGATATGGCTGGTGTCGTACGGATAGAGCCGCTAAACGCGGACAATTACGATACATGGAAATTGCAGATGCGTGCTATACTGATAAAGAATGATTTGTGGGGATGGTTAGGTTAGGTTAGGTTAAAGTGGCAGCCCGATTAAGATTCAGGCTCACTTAGACTATTCAGTCCATTGTGATACCACATTAACTAAAAGTACCTATTACATATGGGCACTTCTAGTTTTAACCGCTGAACCTTCTTGATTATTTTTCTTTGTTGAACCAACCAGATTGTTCCAAAAATATTAGCAGACTGCTTAAGTTAACGTTTTCCAGATCCGCCAGTAATCTGAAGCTATATGCTCCTAAAAGTTGCTTGCGCTTTACACAAAATGCAGGACACTCACACAAGAGGTGTTTAATTGATTCTTTTTCCTCCGCATCATGACAGCTCATACAATAGTCATTATACTTCGCGCCAATAGTTTTTGCAAAATCTCCTATCAGGCAGCGACCCGTTATAGCAGATATCAGGAGTGATACCTGACGTCTCGAGAACATTAGCATATCTAGTGTGCGGTTTAAGTTGAAATGGGGCCATATTTGCTTGGTGTCGTTACAACCCTTGCAATTCTCCCATCGAACATTTGCCATCATAACAGCCTTCTCACGCAGCATGAGCTTGCAGGTAGCTAGGGGCATACCAACAAATTCTAGTTCCCCTGGAATATGTAAGGTAGTCCCTAGCCTTTCCAACTCATCCGCTTCGCAGTTCCCCGGTATGTTCCTATGGCCAGGCACCCATATTAGGTGAATATTGTACTGCTCAGCCATCTCATTGAGAGATTTGCGGCAATCGATGGCCGTTTTCGAGTTGAGGAACACAGAGTCCAAGGATTTTATTGCAGGTTGACTGTCTGAGTATATATTAATGCCCACATTTTTTGGAACATTACTTCTCAGCCAATTCGCCACCTCTCTTATTGCTAATATTTCAGCCTGAAAAACACTACAGTGATTAGGTAATCTTTTCGCTACTTGAAGTTCCAGATCATTAGAATATACTCCGAAACCCACTTGTCCATCCAATTTGGAGCCATCAGTGTAGAAATCTATATATTCTTTATTCCCCGGGGTCTGTGTGCACCACGCCTCACTGTTGGGGATTAGAGTCTCAAACTTTTTGTCGAAAAGTGGACTCGCCAAAGTGTAATCCACTACGTTAGGCACATCTGACATTATTTTGAGGACAGAACTGTGACCGTAACCATTTTCCGACCACAGCGATAGTTCGCGCAACCGCACAGCCGTTGTTGCAGCTGACTGTTTGGCCAAAATGTCTAAAGGCAATAGATGCATCATGACATTAAGGGAATTTGTTCCTGTCTTGCTGAATGCGCCTGAAATACACAAACACGCCATACGCTGAACTTTATCTAAACCAGTCGGTTTCTGAAGTGCCGGCCACCAGACTACAACACCATATAGCATTATAGGTCTAACCACTGCCGTGTATAGCCAATGCACAATTTTTGGTTTTAGTCCCCACTTTTTTCCTATTGCCTTTTTGCACGAGTACAAAGCTACAGTTGCCTTCCTCGCCCTTTCTTCAATATTAAGCTTAAAGTTCAGCTTCCTGTCCAAAATAACGCCAAGGTATTTTGCACAATCACCAAAGGGAATTTCAATACCCCCTAAGGAAATAGGCCTAACCGTGGGAGCCTTGCGATCTTTGCAGTACATGACTAATTCTGTCTTTGCAGGTTTTACCCCAAGGCCATTGTCTTTCGCCCATTGTTCAGTCATCCGGAGGGCCCTCTGAATAATATCTCTGATTGTGGATGGGAATTTTCCCCTGACTGCCAGAGCTACATCATCTGCGTATGCCACCACTTTTATTCTTTCTTTTTCTAGAGTAACCAGAAGGCTATTTATAGCAACATTCCAAAGAAGAGGTGGTAGAACTCCTCCTTGGGGAGTGCCTCTGTTCACATACTTTTGTATGTTTGCTTGTCCTAGTGTGGCTGAAATACGTCTCTTCATTAGCAGTTCGTCTAACAGCCTGAGTATACATGGATCAACATTCAGAGTTGTCAGTCCATTTAATATCGAGCTCGGATGGACATTATTGAATGCCCCTTCGATGTCTAGAAATGCCACGATTGTGTATTCTTTGACAGATAGTGAGCTTTCAATAAAGCTGACTAGTTCATGTAGTGCGATCTCAGTAGACCTGCCCTTCGAGTATGCATGCTGTCGTTTCGAGAACAAACTTGAATCGATGCTAGTTCTAAGATAAATATCTATCATCCTCTCCAGAGTCTTAAGTAGGAATGAGGATAAGCTGATTGGTCGGAAATCCTTCGCCCTCGAGTGAGAGGCTTTTCCCGCTTTAGGTATGAAAACGACTTTTGTTTCCCTCCACATTCCTGGGATATATGATAAGTTGATACATCCTTTATATATCACCGACAACCAGGGGATAATTTTGTCAGTTACAGCTTGTAACTCCGCCGGAGTAATTCCATCAGGTCCAGGGGATTTGAATGGTCCAAAGCTATTTAGCGCCCATCTTATTCTAGTTTCCGATACAATTTCCTCGACAGGAAACGACCGCTGAGCAACTGTGGCACCGCCAGTACATGGTTCAACCGTCTGATTTCCAGGAAAATGTGTGTCCAATAGTACCTCCAGCGTCTCCTCACTGGACGTTGTCCAATTGCCCTCCGATGTTTTAATGAAACCTGGAGCGGAGTTGGTGGATGCTAGAACCTTCCGTAGTCTGGAAGCCTCGGACGTATTCTCAATACTGCTGCAGTAAGCATTCCAAGAGTTATGCTGAGCCTTTCTCAGTTCTCGCTTGTATCCTCTCAGATTCTTCTTGTAAGCGTCCCAGTCCTCAGGGGCTCTGGTGGACTTTGCCTTGTTAAAGAGCTTCCTGCAGGATTTCCTCATATTACTTAATTCCGTAGACCACCATGGTGGTCGATGTTTCCCCCTTGGCTTTCCTCTAGGGCATGCAGCTTTCAGTGAGATGTTGAAGGCCTTAGTAATCCGCTCCACTGCGTGTTCGATATCTTGCACATTTCTCATATTTGTCTCTGTTATTTCCGGTATCATCATATTGAACGATTCCCTATACCTATTCCAGTCAGCTTTCCTAACATTTGGCGGAAATATGATCTTGGTGATATGAACATCAAATTTGAAACTGATGTAGCGATGATCTGAGAAGCTGTGTTCACTTAAAACCTGCCACTCATATATCATTTCATTCAGTTCTTGCGAGGCCAAGGTGATGTCCAAAACCTCTTGCCTGTTTTTAGTGACAAAGGTTGGGACATCTCCCTTGTTGCAAACTACCAGATTAGTACGCAAAATAAACTCTATTAGCGACTCTCCCCTTGCATTCGTATCACTACTTCCCCATATACTATGATGTGCATTCGCATCGCATCCCATAATGAGTTTCGTCTTTGTTTTCAGTGACTCCTCCACTAAGGTCTTAACGGCATATGGAGGCATCTCCCTGCCATGTCCCATGTAGACCGAAGATACCCAATATTTGCATTTGGCTATTTCTAAACTTGCAACGACAGTGTCTGTATTGCACATTGAAGGAAGCAGAAACAAGTTGAGCTCGTTTTTAGCAATTATACAGGCTCGATTTACATCATTACCAGTATACTGCAATAGTTTGAACCCCGGAGTACTTAATTCACATATTTTGTTTTTATAAACATATGGTTCTTGAATAAGAACTATGTCCCCTTTCATCAGGAGAAATTTTAATGCAGCACATGCAGCCTTACAATGATGAAGATTTATCTGGAGGATCCGTAGGACCATCGAGATTTTCAACAACCATCACATCAGCCGCTTCAATCGAGTCATCAAGAATGTCCTCTTCAGAGATATCGGTGACTCTCGCAATAACCATAGGTTCAACTTTGGTGAGTTCTGAGGCAGTAGAAGCCTCCTCACGCATACGGTATCTATCCATGTCTTCAAATGTCTTGGTATCCCCCTCGACTTCGCAAGAGGATCCGCTTACTTCTGATTCAGACAGAGGCTTGTCCATTTCTGAATCCTTTAGCTGATCGTTTTTATACACCTTCATTTGGATATAATGAAAGCCATAACATACACGGCCCTGGGACTTTGCTAGATGTGGCAAAGACTGAGTGTTCAATATAAACACTGCATGCCGTCTTGGCCCATCCACTTCATCCAAACGGCCAACCTTCCAATCAGCTGTTGGAAGATCTGGATTGCATTGTTTCAGTCTATTTAAAATAGATTCAGGGTCAGGAGGGTTTGCAGGTATCCACGCATGTGCTCTTGGTCTAGCCGGTATGTCTTTCTTCTCGACTAACTCTAGAGCAGCTCCTTCCCAAACTTCACCAATTAGTATCAGAGCAGCTTTAAAACATTCTATAGACCTCTGGTCCTCAAATGCGACTAGCTTAAATCGTCCTTGATACCAATGAATTTGTGGGGATATGTGGACGACAGCATGCAACGTCCAACCGATGCCCAGCAAGCCGAAATTTGGAAAAGAGGAGATCAAAAGGCAGCCGCAGATATTATGCTTTGTATGAGTCCTCCGGAACTTGGATTGATTGCTGAATGTCGTACTGCTAGGGAAATGTGGTTAAGACTGGAATCAACATACCAATCGAAAGGACCTGCGCGCAAAGCAACATTACTTAAAAGAGTAGCGCTCTCACGGATGCGTGAAAGTGATAAAGTGCGCGAACATTTAAACGAATTTTTTGACGCCGTGGCTAAACTAAAAGAAATTGGAGTTCAAATCGGTGATGAACTACTAGCAATATTACTTTTATATAGTTTACCAGATTCATATGAGACATTTCGATGCGCATTAAAACGCGGGATGAACTTCCGAAACCCGAAATCCTACGAGTGAAAATACTTGAAGAATCCGAATCACGTAAGTCAAAAGAAGATAATACTTCCTCGAATGTGTTATACGTCAAGAAAGACGCATCCAAATATAAGCCAACAAAATCCAAGGAAAACAGTGGTTGTTTCAAGTGTGGTAAGATAGGCCATTACGCAAGAAATTGCAGGTCAAAACCTAATAAAAACGCTCATACAACTCAAAAGATAGAGGAATGTGACAAAAACTCTAAAGTATGTCTAACGACAAGTGAATCTGTATTGCTGTGCCCAGAGGAAAACAAGACTTGGTGCCTAGATAGTGGTTGCACATCGCATATGACATCAAATAAAGAAATATTTCGGGAAATATCAGCAATGGACCAAAAATTAAATTTGGCAAATAGTGAGTCAACAAAAATAAGCGGCAAGGGAATTGTTGAAATGTTAGTGAACAATCGGGGTCGCGAGAAAACGGTGGAATTAAAAGACGTTCTATATGTATCGGACTTAAGAACAAATTTACTTTCCGTATCAAAAATAACAGACAAAGGTTTTGTGGTACAATTCAGAAAAAATGACGCTTCAGTGCTCGATAAAGACAATCGGGAGATCTTGCATGCTAAAAGAATCGGAAATTTATATTATATGACGAATACAGAAAATTCGGCAAAAGTTGTTGAAGCCAAGAATGAACTTGATAGCTGGCACTATAAAATGGGTCATTTGAACGAAAAGGACTTGAAAGATATGGCAAAGAGCGGTGAAATCCACGGAATAAAATTTAAAAAAGATTTAAAACTGTCAGCGTGCGAAGTATGCATAAGCCAAAAACAAACGCGGGAAAATTTTTCAAAAAATGAGCATGAAACTTGCAACGATTTACTCGAAATTATACATAGTGATGTGTGCGGTCCCATGAAATACGAGTCGAAATCAGGTGCAAGATATTTCGTAACGTTCATCGACGAAAAATCTAGATGGTGCGAAGTATATTTTTTGAAACAAAAATCGAATGTCCTATCAGCATTTAAAAAATATAAAGCATACGCGGAAAATTTGACGGGACGAAAAATAAATATACTTCAGTCGGATAATGGCCGGGAATATTGCAATGCTGAATTCAATGAATTATTGGAACAGTGTGGTATAAAACGTCGGTTGACAACTCCTTATACACCCCAACAAAACGGTATGGCAGAACGAAAAAATAGAACACTAGTAGAAATGGCTAGATGCATGATGAAACATGCGGGTTCGCCTCCGTCTTTTTGGGCAGAAGCAATAAATACAGCTTGTTATATTCGAAATCGGTGTATTACAAGAGCAACTGGAGAAATACCTTACAAACTTTGGACAAATAAGAAACCAACCGCGATACATATGAAGATATTTGGTTGTAAGGGATACGTTTTAAATAAAAAGTCCAAATCGAAATTCGAATCTCGCTCGGAACCATGTATTTTTGTCGGTTATTCATCCGAGTCGAAAGCCTACAGAATGTGGTGTCCTCGAAAACGGAACGTTATTATAAGTCGGGATGTAAAATCTATTGATGAAACGGGTTTCGACAAATCATATGAAGATTTTTATGATATCGGCAAAAATGTTAAAATCGAAGTTGAATGTATAGACAATTTACAAGAAGATAGACTTGTCGAAATGCATGCAAGTGACAATATGCAAAATGAAAACATAAGCGAAGTTCGAACAGAAAATCCAACGATTTCAAAACACGGCAGAGGACGCCCGCAAATACAAAGAAGTGGCCATAGAGGACGACCTAAGAAATTATTTCAACCTGTACAGAACGTAGACAATAATGTAAACAATAATGATATTCAATCGGTCCAATCTGAAGAAGAAAATTTCGAAGAATGTGAGTATGCATATTGGTCAAGTATTAAAGATCCAAATAGTGTAGATGAAGCAATGAAATCCGAACATTGCAAATATTGGAACAAAGCTATCGAGGATGAATATCTAGCACAAATGAAAAATAATACTTGGGAAATCGTCGAAAGACCTGAGAAACGAAAAATAATTGGTAGTCGTTTAGTATTTCGAACCAAAGACGACGGAACTCCTATAGGAAAGAAGAAAGTTCGATTAGTAGCAAAAGGATATGCCCAAAGACCAGGTGAAGATTATCACGAAACTTACTCTCCAGTCGCCAGATTATCATCCATCAGACTGTTGACAGCGTTAGCAGCAGAATTGAACTTGGAGATTCATCAAATGGATGTCGTGACTGCATATCTAAACGGTAATTTAGATGAACAGGTTTATATGCAAGTTCCTGATGAATTAGAAGAAATCCTTTATAAACTCAAATCAGGAGAAATATCAAATTCAAAAGAAATTGATAGTAAAATAAGAGAAACAGCCGGCCGATGGTACAAAAATTTGAAAAGAATCAAAAATCCAGTTTGTCTACTTAAAAAGGCTTTGTATGGACTACGCCAATCTGGTTTAATGTGGTACCAGAAATTAACAGAGAAATTGATTGATATGGGATTAAAGCAACAAAGCAAGATACTTGTTTGTTTACGATGACTGAAGGTAACAAAATATTAATAGTCTCAATCTATGTCGATGACCTATTGTTAGCTTCAAATGATTCTGAGTGGATAAAATCAATCAATCAAAAATTCTCTCTCCAAATCGTTCGATATGAAAGATATCGGTTTTGTAAAACGATGCTTGGGAATTGATTTTCAACAAAATCAAGAGTCCAAACATGTTTTCCTGTCACAGAGCAATTATGCAAAGTTGGTGTTGGATCGTTTTGGAATGGAAGATTGCAAGCCATCTCCAACTCCAATCGAAACAAATTCTAAATTGACATTACCCTCTAAAAAGGATGAAGTTGCAATGTCAAAATATCCATATCAAAAACTCATTGGGGCGCTTATGTATTTAGCTGTTACAACCCGTCCAGACATTGCATATGCTGTAAACTACATGAGTCAATTCAATACAAATTACAATGAAGAGCATTGGAAAGCAGCTAAAAGAATATTGAGATACATTCGAGGAACACTCGATCATGGGCTACTGTTCAAGAAAACAAATATAGACCTATACGGAGTAGTTGATGCTGATTGGGGAGCTAATATTGCAGATCGTCGTTCATATTCAGGTTACGCTTTTATATTATCTGGTGGTGCAATTAGTTGGGAAGCACGAAAGCAAAGAACTGTCTCTCTATCCAGTACAGAAGCCGAATATATTGCAATCGCCGAGGCAACTAAAGAAGCCATATATCTACAAGGAATTTTGAATGATATTGGGTTTAAGAAAAAAGAAATTACTCTATTCAACGATAGCCAAAGTGCTCAAAAATTGATTAATAATTTTGGATACAGTGCCCGAACAAAACACATCGACATTCGTCATCATTTTATCAAAGATTGTGTTCGGAATAACAAAGTAACATTGGAATATTTGCCTACTGAAAAAATGCCGGCTGATATGCTCACAAAAGGATTATGCAAAAACAAGCATCAACTGTGTTCAACCAACTTGGGTTTGAAGGATTCAAAGCAATTGCCTAGTAGTGTCTCTACTTCGAGGGGAGGTGTTGAGAAAACGAAGCAAGCCACTACTTCAGAAAATATATATTCACATATTGTATTGCTTTAAATGTCAAAATGAAAAATGTTTTTTCAGAGTTTGTTTTTTTCCTTGCTAGATACACATTCAAATTTGTAACAATCAATTTTCCTATCATTTTCATTTGCCTTAATAAACGTTATATTTAAATCATTACTGCTCGCGTTTTAATATATATATATTCCACTTTCATCTCGAAATGTAGTTTTCTGGTAGTATTCCTCGCAGTAGTCGTCGTGATCATTAATTGGTGGACTAACATCAACCTCCTCAATTTCTAAAAACTTCTTTAAAATATCATGTAGATTTTCTTGGTCGGAATCTACAACTGATAATGAAAATGAATTGATTCCAGAAACAGGCATAGGACCCGATAAATACCATCCAAATCTGTATTCTCTGACTTCTAATCCTTGGGCGGAATCAAGATGAATGTCTTTCATATTAATCCGTGGCAAGTAGTCACTCCCGATTATCATATCTATAGGCGATGGTTTGTAGAAAAATTGATCCGCAAGATCGAAATTTGATAAATACTCCAGGTGTCCAACTATAGTTCCTCCCAATCCTGATATCTGACTGATATGACGACGTACTGGCAGTTGCAGTTGTTATTGTAATCGTTTTGAGATAAAACTTTTTTCAGAACCTTCATCTAAGAGAGCTCGGACCAAAAAAATTCCCCCAGCATGAACCAATTTTATTACAGCTGTGGGTAAAACAGTTGTGCCATTATTTTGGGCGAAATGGACTTGTATATCATCTTTACGATTAGTAAACCTTTGTCTTATTACATTTGATGGGCCTGGAGAATCTAATTGTCCATTTCCAGCTTCTTCGATATCAATTCGTTGGTTTATCATATCATTCTGATTTGTATCCAAATGAAGCATAGTGTGATGTTTTTTCTGGCATTTGGCACATAACGAGTTGCTCGAACGTTTAAACTTAAAATGATTCGGCGATAAACAATTGGCACAATATTTATTCGCATAAACATACTCTAGTCTCTCTTGAGGAGTTAGTGCTTTGAAATCTTTACAATGACGAAGACCATGATTTCGTTTACATTTCTTACAGATATTGGTATTCCCTTTTTCCGAGTACGGATAAAATGTTTGTGTTTTGTTTTGATTATCTTTGTTACCTGGCCTTTTTAAATCAGTAATTGTTTCCAACATTTCTATCCTTTTTCATAAAAAGGAATCTAATTGTGACCATGGTGGCAATTCCCTATGGTCAGCTAATCAGCTAATTGCGATTGGAGCGCCAAACATTTTTTTCATTTTTTGATGGACGAGAATTCGTGTGTTCTCGTATTCATTTTTCAGCGCCTCCCAAACTAAATTGAAATTTGAATCAACAAGATCAAATTTCTGAACTATTTGCAAGGCTTCATCTCTCGTCTTGGAATTAACGAAAGTGGTATAATTTTTGAGCTTGAGATAAGCTTGAGATCCCTGAACGACGGCCACTTTGAGTACCTTCCTTCAAATGGAAGTTTTAAGTTCGAAACATTTTGATATGTCATGCAGACATCAGCTCGTGTACTTTCATGTACTTTTGGCTGCAATCTATTTTGCAGTGCCTCTATTATCTTAACTTTACAATCTTGATACTTTTCCGATGAGGCATCGAATTTTTACGCATTTGCTTGGCCTTCAAGATTTTCATCGGACTCGCCCGAAGTCATTAAATGTTCGAAACTTTCCACCAAATTACTCCATATACGTTCTAACTCATTATGTCTCACTTCAAAAATCGCAGGACTGTCGATATTTTCGAATACTTCAGAGTATTTCTTGCAGAAAGAAATTAATTGCTTTTGATTAAAATTAAATTTGCGCAATGATAACATTTTTATTTTTCTTTTTGTCATTCCGTGGACAAAATAAATTAAACTTAAAAAAAATGCTCGTGTTCGACTTTATTTTCCTTATAAATTTTTTAATTTAGTGAGAAAAATTTTCAGTTAAAATTTTCGAAGAAGAATATTCAATAATTTTTACGATTTTCCAAAATTTAATACGCAAAAATTTTACTTCGTGGAGAAATTCCAGAATCCCACTAGGATAAAATAATTTGAAAACAATGGCAATATCTTTTTGCAATACGGAACTATTCTAGAATGTTCTTTTGTTTTTTGTTTCTCCTCTCGAGAAATTTTAAACCGTTATGTCCAATCACACACATGAATATTTTTTAAAATTTTGTCAAACGGGTTTAGTCTTTTTTGGAAATTAAATCGTTATAAAGCAAATTTACCATAGAACTGGAGAATTTATATTTATTTGTTGTTGTTTTCCTGAAGCAATTGTTGCCAAAAAAAATCTTTGCTTTTATGTTTAGAGTCCTTTGTTTTAAGTCGAAGCAAAATTATAATTTTTCACGACGCCATGGTTTTATTACTGAATGTATTTTTATTCATTTCCTCACGACGCAATGATTTTATTATTTAATATACTTTTATTTATTTAATTTCCAATCACTTTCTTCGAATTTCATTAAAATATTAATTCCCACAAGGAAAAAATTATCCTCAAATCACTTGTTTTTCACACCAATGTGGCATCTCCTTTCATATTTTTTTACACCGGCATTGAATTTGATTTTAACAGTTATGATTGTATGTATTTCGCGAAAAATTATTTGCAAAAAAAACCAAGTATATGCAAAATATATTTCCAAATAAAACACTCACCCTTTTAATTCCCTGTATTTTAAGTATTCTTTGTTAATTGTTGTGGAGTATTTATTTGTCTGGGGGACGTATTTGCACCAACAAAGGGAAAATTTCAATTTCTTTATTTGGCCGGTTTTGCACGATTTGTTCAATGTCTTTCACCACCAATCACTAAAACACAACTTTTATTTTATCCTTGTAAATTTTATTAATATTTTTTCACTGTTTAATTTTAATATTTATTTCCGATAAATTTTTTCAGTTTATTCCCGATCGATGCTGTTCATCTTTTTCCTTTTGCCTTTCTTTTATGTCAGTGATGGCACTTTTGATTTTTCAATATCAGTGATGGAACAGTTAGGTACTCTACTGGTAAATTATATTAGTGATGGAAAATGATAGGTTGGGTAGTACGAACAGCGTGTTGATTGTATTCGGTGTTTAGAAAAATTAATTTAAATTAATTTGAATTTACTGACGGTTGTACGAACATTTTTGTATTTTTGATCAAGTCTGAGATTTTTTATGTGATTTTTAATTCTTCGCGGTGACCATACCTTTTAGAACTTCTTTGTACTTTCCTTTTTACTTTGATTTTCATTCGTCCTCTCTTGGTGATGGCTACTGTGGAATCTTCTTTATTGTTGTTGCGTTTTTTTTTTTTGAACAAGCAAATGATGAACTTCTTCTTTTGAAGTTTTCCAATGTTTTGTTGATGGTGATGTCTATAAAAACGACCATCAGCAACACATGAGTCACATACAAGCAAGTGATGAACTTCTTCTATTGAAGTTTTCCAACGTGTTGTTGTTTACAGTTGACAATCTAGAAACGTCCACTGATTCCATCTAATCTTAGACTCCGCTAAGAACGTTCGAAGGACCATGAAGAATTCTGGTATATGGGTCCCAGATTTCAGGGTGTTAAAAAATTGGGTTCCCAAAGAAATAAAAAAAAACAAGTTAAAGTATTTCTTTTGATGAACAATTGAAAGTCTCTTGTTTTATTGACTGCTCACATAGAACTAATTCTATTATGGCGAGTTAAAACTATATACGCGTTATTAATGTTACTATTACATAGAAATATGTTAAAGAAATAAAAGTAATGAAATGAAATACCTGAGGATATATGAGATCAAAGTAATACAAAATAAATATGACTAAAGTTTGAATTCAAGTTGAATACAAATGTAGTTTTAAAAAATAAATAATAAGAATTCAAATAATTAATGTAGCAAGTTAATATAAACGAAAAGTTTCCATTGTTGAACAGTGGGTTCAACAAAGTTGAAAATGAGAGACATATTTATATAGATAGATTTATAAAAATTATTAAAATCTTTATATTATATTGTTAAAATAAACCAAACAGTAAGTATAAACAATAAAATAACAATGAGTTAAACTAATATTATGGTATATAACTTTGAATAGTAATTTAAGTTATACAAGGCAAGAATTAAGAGAGTTTGATACCTCTCGTTTAATTCTAACCTTTACAGGAAAATGGAGGTGTAGTGAACACACTTTATAATCTATAACAAACATGAACACACTTTATAAATATAATTATCGATAACCATTGGAAATGTTTGTATCTTATTGTAGTTTATCACTCTCATTATCAAATATATATAATCGTTAGATTTTATTTTTATTAATATTATTTATTATTCTATTGAAAACTTTACAATAATGTAAAGGCCTCAGCGCCTCAGTAGTTTATTTATTAACAATCAATAGACTTATAGAAATTAAAATATCCTAAGACTAAGCTAGTCCAATTATTGTTGTAAAATTTTTATTTGGAATTGAGGCTTTCATATATTAAAGTGGGTTAATAAATCATGTGGTTTGAAACAGCGCAACATTCAAAGTTGATTGGTAGTTTGGAGTAAATTATTCGCGATTATTATCCCAGCAAAAAATGGAACACTATCTCAGAAGGATTGTTAGAGAGAGAGACGCAGTACCAACTGCTTACAAAACAACGGAATCAGCACTGATTTTTGTGGGGGATGCCCCGATTTATAGCAGCTTGTACATTACGCTGATATAATTGCTCATTTCAATAACAATATTGGTCAGAATTGAGCAATATTGGTATGAAGGAAAACAGCACTACCTTTCATGCGTCTATGCAGCATGAATTGGTTGCAATAACGTAAACGAATGATCATAAACTAGTTTGATTACTCGTTTACGTTATTGCCACCGATACATGTAGTATGAATCACTGCCTACTTCATTGTATACCAAAAAGCGCAACTAAACTCTTACTGCTGAAGTATTTTTTGCTGGGAATGTTGGCGTGAAGGAAAAGAGCAATACCTTTCATGCATCTATACTGAATGAATTGGTTATAATAACGTAAACGAATGATCATAAACTTATTTGATTACTCGTTTACGTTATTGCCACCTATTCATGCAGTGTGGCCTGCCTACTTTATTGTATACCAAAAAGCGCAACTAAATTCTTACTGCTGTATTATTTTTTTTTGCTGGGATGGTTCTGTAGACCGATAAGATATTTTTCTGCAATTCTAGAGATTTCCTCTTTGAACGTAGTCATTTTTAAGTCTCGGTGAAGGTCACTATTTCGGACATACCATGGAGCGTTTACTGCACTTCTTATCACTTATATATTAAGAGTTTATTATCTGTGGAGAGGACTGCATTTTTGCCGATAAACCAGATTAACTTGCGATATTTAATATGTAGTTCTTCGTTATTTTTATCAATATGAATTTTCCAATTTAATTTAGAATCCAGTGTAAAGCCAAGATATTTGGTTGAGCTTGAAAAAGGCACTTGTTCATTGCCTATTTTTAGGGGTTTGTATATTGAGACAATTTTCGCAAAGTCAACATGAACAGATTTGCCTATTTGTTCCAGTTGACATTAAAACTGTGTCATCTGCAAATGTTCCAATGAAACAATCTTCGTTAACAGACATATCGTGAGTGTAAAGTAGATACAGCATAGGTCCAAGTATACTGCCCCGCGGAACTCCTACAGATATTGGATATAGATTAGTAAATTCATTATGAAGGCATACTCTATAAAATCGATTACTCAGGTATGAGCTAATAATCTCGCAATAATTCTTTGGAAATAATCTGCTGAGCTGTAGAAGGAGACCATCATGCCATCATCCATCAAAAGCTTTGGAAATGACCAAGAATACAGCGGAGCACACTTGTTTTCTCTCGAAGGCGTTTTCAATATTATCGGTTACTCTATGAACTTGTTCGATAGTAGAGTGCTTTTTCGGAATCCAAATTAATGGATCCCAGTCTACTGCAGAAGAGTTTTTCGAATAGCTTACCAATTACTGGAAGTAGAGAATTTGGTCTATATGAATGAAAACACCAAACGATCCCAGTGTGGTGTTTTCCCGGATTTTGTATTATGGCAACATCTGCAACTTTCCAGCAATTTGGAAACTTTTGTATGATAGATCAAATTTAATTCGTAGCTCACATATACTGCTAATAATCTTTTCTCATTGCATCACTCTTTAGTTTATAAAGTCGTGAAAGCAATTGTTCAAGGCTGGTCTCTGTAAGCCGATACAGTTCAACAAATTTAATTTTCTTAAATTTGAAGTTTTTAGTAGGCTCTTTGGTCACTAATTTCGATTATAATTGATTTTAACACATGTCACATAATGTCTCAATTAATTTGATTTTGTTATTTGATTTTCTTAAGTACACTGAAAAAAATATTGGTGTGAGGTTAACGATTTCATGTCTTTATAATACGAATGCAAATTTTGCTTAGCATAGAAGACGCATTTCTATAATATAAAGTTTTTTTCCTTGTCCAAAAGTCGATAAACTTTTCAATGAAGTCGTATTGTCCTTATAATTAAGTGATTTGACTTAAAAACAAAGAGTATAAAGAAATAAAGAGGGCCGAAATCGCTCACTTACGATATGCCCAAATGCCGTAGAGTAGGGTCAAACCAAAGAGTATAAAGAATGAATATATATATATATATATATATATATATATATATATATATATATATATATATATATATATATATATATATATATATATATATATATATATATATATATATATATATATATATATATATATATATATATATATATATATATATATATATATATATATATATATATATATATATATATATATATATATATATATATATATATATATATATATATATAT